>NC_088913.1:89679193-89980403 GCF_963576675.1 Euphorbia lathyris
TATCACTAAAGCAGAAAAACAGGAACAATATAAACATATAGAGAGCAGAAAATTTCAGAGAATATTCTCTTTTCAGTATCTAAAATTTGACATCTATATTCTGTATAAATAGAACTCGAATGGATATATATGTTCATTAATGAACACGCCGGTTCACGAATGGACACGACTGTTCATGAACGAACACAACTGTTCACGAACATAGACGATTGATCATAAAAGGAGGTTTCTGTTAGAAAATGGCTTTGTTGTGTTGAATAAAAATGGCTTTGAAAGTGTGGGTATATTTGTCTTTAACCACTTTGCTCTCAAGAGTACTTTTACAATCCCACATGGGAAACTTATAACCCTTTGAGTGGGTATATATAGAATTGGGCTTTAGAAGCCTTTAAATTGTGTTACGTGGTTTTTAGCAAATATACCACACGCGCGCGCTCGCTCGCTCGTTCGCGCGACGCCCGCCCGACCCGAATTTTATTTTTTATCCGTTTCAACTTCTTTGAATTTTTCTTCAGCATTTTAATTAGTAAAAAACGGAACCTTATTTATCTCCTGGTCTCATTCCACGTTCTAACGTGTATATGAACGTTCTAACGTTCATATTTCTATGGCCTATAAATACAATAAGTTTCCAGCTTTTCTACACACAGTTTTTCTTTCAATCGTTTTTCCTGGGCAATTAAAATACTATTTTGCTGTTCTACAATCTTCGACTTTGAGTGCACAGGTTCGAAGGTTTCTGTGTTAACCTTGGGGAGCGACCGGAGTTACAGATTGCACCTCGGTCTGCCGAAATCGCTTTCAAGACAGTGGCCTCCGCCACGGCACAGTTCGATTTTCATTCTTAATTTCAATTCCGTTTTTCTGTAACCCTCGTTTGTCTCCAACAATTTGAAAGCGAGCTTCTATTTCGCAATCATGTCTGTTTAATTGCGAAATCCCTTCCTGAACTCTCCAAACTTGAACCTCTGGACGGTCTTAATTACAAAAGATGGTCGCAGAAAATTCTGATTTTCTTTGAACAGCTCGAACTGGACTATGTTGTTGCCCAGGATCCACCCTCTGGCCTAAATGGTCCTGCCATGTCTCTGATTGTTCAGCAGTACGACACGCGTTCTGCAAAATACGAAAAAGACAACAAAACAGTCGGGGGTCATCTCCTAAATCACATGTCGAACCCACTGTTCGATATTTTTGTCAATAAAAGGTCTGCCAAAGAAATTTGGGATACCCTCAAAGAAAAATACGGGTCTGATGATGCAGGTAAACGTAAATATGTGGTTGGAAGATGGCTCAATTATCAAATGGTTGATGAAAAACCAATCATTGACCAGATTCATGAATATGAGAATCTAGTTGCTGAAGTTCTGGGTGAAGGCATGACAATGTCTGATCTGCTGCAAGCCAATGTCCTCCTGGAAAAATTTCCACCCTCCTGGAGTGATTTCAGAAACCATCTGAAACATAAGAAAAAAGACTTCAGTCTCCAGGAGCTAGTCAGCCACATGAGAACTGAAGAAGCAAATCGAATGAAAGATAAGCAACTTTCCTCTAAGTCTGTTTCAATTAATGTTAATATTGTTGAATCTGCTGTGGTGCCAAAAGATAGGAACAAAGGACCTTCAACCAAATTCTAAAAAGGCTCAAACCAGAACAAGCCTTTCAAGAAGAATGGAAGAATTCAGAAGAGGAAAGTAGTGGAATGCTTTGTGTGTGGTAAACCTGGCCACAAGGCATTTCAGTGCTACCAAAGGAAGAACCAACAGAACACCAATCATAATCCAAACAACAGAGCTGCTCCACAATCCAATCTGGTGGAAAATGAAGAAATTATTGCTGCTGTTGTGGTTGAAGCTAATCTGGTGGAAAACAAAACGGACTGGGTTCTGGATACTGGAGCTACAAGGCACTTATGCTCAAACAAGGACCTGTTTAATCACTTTGAGGACGCTGCCGATGGGGAATGCGTCTACATGGGAAACACCACTACCGCTGGTGTTGTTGGTAAAGGAACAATTTTAATTAAGTTAACTTCTGGAAAAAGCTTGTCTTTAAATAATGTGCTGTATGTGCCTACTCTTCGTAGAAATCTTATTTCTGGTAGCTTGCTAAATAAGGCTGGTTTAAAAATTATTTTTGAGGCTGATAAGGTTATTCTCACTAGGAATGGGACTTTTGTGGGAAAAGGGTACCTAGCTGATGGCCTCTTTATTTTGAACACTGTCCATGTGAATTATGTTGGAATTAATGCAACTACATTTGCTTCTGTTTACTTGAGTGAATCCATTAATTTGTGGCATGGTAGATTAGGACATGTAAATTTTGCTTCCATTAAAAAATTAGGAAATCTGCATGTTATAAATGTCACTAATTCTGAAATTAATTCCAAATGCTCTATATGTGTGGAAGCAAAATTTGCAAAGAAACCTTTCTTACCTGTTGAGAGTAGAAGTACAGAACTGCTTGGTTTAATTCACTCTGATTTGGCTGATTTTAAAAACTCTGTTAGCAAAGGTGGCAAAAGATATTACATTACTTTTGTTGATGACTTCTCTAGATATACCAAAGTATATTTATTAAAATCAAAAGATGAGGCTGAGCATATGTTTATTAAATTTAAATTAGAGGTAGAGAATCAATTAGACAAGAAAATAAAAAGGCTTAGGTCCGATAGGGGAGGAGAGTATGGAACTTTTTTCCTTAAGTCCTTTTGTGAGAATAATGGCATTGTACATGAGACTAGTGCGCCGTATACACCTCAACAAAACGGTATAGCTGAAAGGAAAAATAGAACTCTCAAAGAGATGATGAATGCCATGTTAATTAGTTCTGGGTTATCTAATAACATGTGGGGGGAAGCTGTCTTATCTGCATGTTATATTCTGAATAGGGTTTCCCATAAAAAGTTAGATAAAACTCCTTATGAACTGTGGAAGGGTTTTGCACCCAATTTGAATTTTTTGAGAGTTTGGGGTTGTCTTGCTAAAGTTGCATTTCCATCCTTTAGAAAGCCAAACATAGGACCCAAGACCTTTGATTGTGTTTTCATTGGTTATGTCTCAAATAGTGCCGCTTATAGGTTCATGAATCTAAACAACTATAGCATATGTGAATCTAGAGATGTAGTGTTTTTTGAAAACACCTTTCCCCTAAAGAAAGACAAACAGTGTGATGCAACTAGTGCTTCTACTTCATTACCTATTCCTACTCCAATTGCGTCTGCTTCATCTCTACCTCAGGATGAGAATGAAAATGATGTTGCTTTTGAACCTAGGAGAAGCAAAAGAAGAAGAATAGAAAATAGCTTTGGACCAAATTTTATTTCAGCCTTTCTATTAGAAAATCCAGATAACATTACTGATGAGATTATGTCTGCCTATCTAATAGAAGAAGACCCAAAAACATATAAAGAAGCAGTCACTTCTATAGATGCTGATTTTTGGAAAGAAGCTATTAAGAGTGAAATATATTCCATTATGGCCAACCATACATGGGAATTAGTTGATCTGCCAAAAGGCTCTAGACCTATAAGGTGTAAATGGATATTTAAACGAAAATTGAGGCCTGACGGATCCATTGAAAAATTTAAAGCTAGATTAGTTACAGTGGGTTATAGTCAAAAGAAAGGAATTGACTATTTTGATACTTATTCTCCTGTTACTAAAATCTCTACTATTAGAGTTCTGATTGCCATTACAGCAATTCATAACTTGGTGATACATCAAATGGATGTAAAAACGGCTTTTCTAAATGGGGATTTAGAAGAGGAGATCTATGGACAGCAACCAGAAGGACACGTCATACCTGGACACGAGGACAAAGTGTGCAAATTGAAAAAATCACTCTATGGGTTGAAACAAGCACCCAAGCAATGGTATGAAAAATTTAACAGTGTTTTACTTTCTAATGGGTATGTGGTTAATGGATCAGATACATGTGTCTATTCTAAGTCTTGTGATTCGAATTATGTGATTATATGCCTATATGTGGATGACATGCTTATCTTAGGGACAAGCCTAGATATGGTTAATGACACAAAATCCTTTCTCTCTTTTCACTTTGACATGAAAGACATGGGAGAAGCGGATGTAATCCTTGGCATCAAAATTACTAAAACAGAAAATGGGTTCTCATTAGGACAGTCACATTATGTTGAAAAGCTGTTGAAAAAATTTAACAGTTTTGATGTAGTTCCAGCTAGAACTCCTTATGATCCTAGTGTAAATTTAACAAGTAATAAGGGAGGAAATAGTGTCTCCCAAGAGGAATAGGTAGTGTAATGTTCCTAATGAACCATACTAGACCTGACATAGCCTATGCTATTAGTAGATTAAGTAGATATACTCACTGTCCAAGTAATGAACACTGGACTGCACTTTATCGCTTATTGAAATACTTAAGAGGTACCATGAATTATTGTTTGCACTTTACTAAATTTCCTGCTGTTTTAGAAGGATATACTGATGCAAATTGGGTATCTAACAATGATAAGGTGAGTTCCACCAGTGGCTATGTTTTTGTTCTAAGTGGTGGTGCAGTGTCTTGGAAATCATCCAAGCAAACCTGTATTGCTCGATCAACCATGGAATCTAAATTTATAGCTCTTGAACTGGCTAGTCAAGAAGCAGAATGGTTGAGAGCTCTAGTAGCAGATGTTCCATTGTGGGGGAATTCTTCTGCACCCATTTCAATGCATTGTGATTCACAGGCAGCTATCGGTACAGCAAAGAATAGTGTCTACAATGGAAAGAGAAGACCTATTCGCATTAGACATGGAATTTTGAAACGACTCTTGAAGAATGGAGTAATTGCCTTAGACTATGTGAGGTCGGAAAAGAATTTAGCAGGTCCTTTTACCAAAGGGTTACCTAGAAGAGTTGTACTTGAGTCGTCGAGGGGAATGGGACTAAAGCCTGTTGAGTAAAGGAAATATGGTGGAAACCATTCGTGGTCAAACGAAACCATATTTTCCTTGTTATGCACTATACTTCTCCCATTCCTATGGCAAATAATAGTGCGTGTGTAATCCATAGCCCGATTAAGTGGTGGTTCATGATAATGGACCTGATGGATGTGTTTTGAAGGTTGAGTTATGAGAAACTCTTAATGATCTCATTTTGAGATCACCTACTTGAGTGTGGAGGTGGGCCGCCTTCTATGAAAGACTCAGGCAGTCTTTCTAGAGCACTCATGAGACCCAAGGTGTACGTAGGGCCTTCAAAAGCGTTGTAATGTATTATCGCGGAACAACAAAAGTTTTTAAGGTTATTTACGTGTTGTGGGGGTCTCAGATGAAGTTTTAGAAGTTCAAGAGTAATTCACTTCTAAAACGTCACCCTGTTGCCTCATCTCACTACGTATCAATTCAATCGAAAGACATTGATACTTAAGTTCTTCATAACCTTATCGTATTCTTTTTATTTGCCCAGAAAATTATCTTCTTTCTGCTATTTTAAAATTGTTTTTATAAAGCCATTTGTGGGGGATTGTTAGAAAATGGCTTTGTTGTGTTGAATAAAAATGGCTTTGAAAGTGTGGGTATATTTGTCTTTAACCACTTTGCTCTCAAGAGCACTTTTACAATCCCACATGGGAAACTTATAACCCTTTGAGTGGGTATATATAGAATTGAGCTTTAGAAGCCTTTAAATTGTGTTAAGTGGTTTTTAGCAAATATACCACACGCGTTCGCTCGCTCGTTCGTTCGCGCGACGCCCGCCCGTCCCGACTGGACTGGGCCCGAATTTTAATTATTTTGTATCCGTTTCAACTTCTTTGAATTTTTCTTCAGCATTTTAATTAGTCAAAAACGGAACCTTATTTATCTCCTGGTCTCACTCCACGTTCTAACGTGTATATGAACGTTCTAACGTGTATATGAACGTTCTAACGTTCATATTCATGTGGCCTATAAATACAATAAGTTTCTAGCTTTTCTACACACAGTTTTTCTTTCAATCGTTTTTTCTGGGCAATTAAAATACTCTTTTGCTGTTCTACAATCTTCGACTTTGAGTGCACAGGTTCGAAGGTTTCTGTGTTAACCTTGGGGAGCGACCGGAGTTACAGATTGCACCTCAGTCTGCCGAAATCGCTTTCAAGGCAGTGGCCTCCGCCACGGCACAGTTCGATTTCCGTTCTTAATTTCAATTCCGTTTTTCTGTAACCCTCGTTTGTCTCCAACAACGACTGTTCATGAACGAACACAACTGTTCACGAACATAGACGATTGATCATAAAAGGAGGTTTCTGTTGGAATTCTAATTAATTTCATTTATATATTTTTTTCCAACAATCGCCCACATTAATGGAATTGAAAGCGAAAAGAATTCGACGTGGTGGTTGTAAGTGTTATATGCCCTAGGCCATTCCTTTTGTATATTATACAGTGTGAATTTTGTATCCAAATGACAGTTAATAATATATATATTCATGTGTAATTATTTGTATTGTTTAATTACTTAATGAATATATATATTAGTCCAAAGATTATTTACAAAGAGATAATATTATTAAGAGTTAATAATAATGAGATATATTTCTTTGGTAAAATAATAATCTTAAATGTTCATAGTCAGTGGATAATGAATTGGACACTCAACTATCCTTAGACTATCACCTCTGTTTATTTTCTTGATTAGTATGAGATATTAATCAGAAACAAAAAATCTCATTCTGTTTGATATGTTGATATCAGAATAAATATGTGGACATTCAAAGAGGTGAATGGTTCGAACTGTGACGTTAGATAATAATTGCACAAAGGTTTACTCCTAGTCAACATAATTATTATCTAGGTCATAATAGTGCATATAGTCCTTTGACTTGAGGAAACTTAGTTGTTCTTGCGCAGGTAATTATAGTTTGCTCCTGCTTTGTACTGGAATCTTAATTCTGGTAATCCGGCAGTGAATCGTTATAGTTAGTTGTGTAGTGTAACAAGAGTTTGCTAATAGAGGATCCATTACTCTAAGTAAATAGAGATAAATCTTAAGATAATTATTGATTAGTTTTTTTATGGAATGAGTTCCTGGCCAGGACAATAAAACTCGCCTTATGAGATAAGTATCAAAGAATGGTTCTTTGATGAGAGTCTTATTTTATCAAAGACTTAATCAATATTTCTTAGTATCTTGACGGTTAGAGCTTGACACTTTGTGACTCTAGTCAAGATTGGGATTTTTAATGAAAGGACTTTAGTGCATGAAAATTATGATCGATGGTTCATAATTAGTTTAATTATGAATTTACTTCAAGTAACTCCATTCCTTAATTGGGACGTCATGGCGCAGTGTGTTAGCTGGAGATCATGACTTTTAGAGGACTATAAGTAAATATAAGTTAAGCTTATATATGATACACTTATAGTACAAGGAATTGGATTCCTGACATACTTACTAAGAGTTAGTACTATGCCTCTAATACCAGTTAAAGATGAACCTAGAAAGTCACACACATACAAGTTGTTTATATCTAGCTTTTGTGAAATTGATTAATTAAAAGTGTTTTAATTAACTAATTGACACAATTGAATATGTCAATGGGATTGACAAAACATTCTAACACTGTTTGATATTCAATTGAGGAAATTATAAATTATTATTCTTGCTCAATTTAAATTAATGGCTTTTTCCAAATACAATAGTCAAGTGTTGACTATTGGAATAAAGGATATAATAGTAATTAATTAAGTTGTTAGTTAATTATTATTATATATATATATATAAATAATAGCATGCAGTAGGACGTGTCCTAGTGCATGCTTTGTTTCAATCCACCTGGATTGGAACAAAGTATACATATATATCAAATTTTGATATATATGTATACATAAGAAGGAATAATATGATATATACGATTTCGGTTCAGAAATCATATCCGGAATCAGTTTTCGATTTTGAGCAAGATTAATCAATTTTTGCAAGGCTTGATCTAATCGACTTAGTGGACTGACTAGAGGCTTCACTACTAGAGAAGCTTTAATACCCGATTGGAATCTATAAGAGGTATTTTTCCAAGCTCGTAGTATAAATATCAATTTGATTATTGAAGAACTTAATGATCTTGGTTAAGGATTTGATGTCAGACATCGGATGTTTGACTGTTTATCAAAGTGATTGGATCACACTGATTGTTTGTTTAGGAAATTTTTTTGAAATTCGTCTCCTAAATACCAACATGCTTCCGCTTCAAATCCTTCAGTGGTAACTTTTTACAGTCGATATATGCATAGAATAGGTAGGTAACAACCTTTGAACCTTCCTATATGAAAGTATATTTATTTTACGAGCTGCCTAGTAGATGCGATGTCTTTGAACTATTATGTCGTTTGTGTAAACGATGACATACTCTATACAGATACCAACTAATGCGGGCATCCAATCGACTAGCCGAGAGGAGACAAGTGGTGGAAGAAGTCGGATCAAAAGCGAAACACAACAAAGCAAATGGAATGCCATTTATGTGAAAATGTATGATGCACGAAAACAGAAACGAAAACGTGGAAATGGAATTTTTAAAAAACATAGAAAACAAAAACGTGGCAAAAAACGTGTAAATATTAAAAATATAGGACTATATTTACAAATATTAAAAAATAAAATAAATATTGGTTTCAAAAAAATAAAATAAATATAAAAATAAAAATAAATTATAAATACATAAAATAATTATTGATAAAACATAAAAATTTATAATTTATGATTCCATAATTGTAATTAAAATAGTCTAAAATAATAATAACTAAAATAATTAAAATAGTTACTCCATCATTAAAATTAAATTCTTTATGTTAAAAAAGATAAAAAGAACAAAGAGTATATCTATATAGTGAAGGCTTTTAGAATATCTTTATCTAAAACACATTACATTCATAGCAATATAAAGAGCCTAACCAAACACATGCCAGAAGCCTCCATAACATTCGAGAAGACACCCAAAAAAACAAAGAAAAAATTGAAAATAAACTCAAACCAGACTCAATTTGAAGAAGAAATGTACTGATTCGGAGTTTCATTTTAGTATTAAGAAGAAGATTAACAAATAAACAGAGAGCTTCCAAATACCTCAGAATCCTAATAGGCATGAACTGTTTGAGTTTAGACAGTGAAAAGCCTTCAAAATTTTGGAAACGCATTTCAATATTTCTGTAATTATAGAAACGCGCCGAAAACGTTTCGTTTCCGTTTGCCACATCTTGTGGAAACATTGAAATGTTGGTTGCAAAATGTTTCCGTGCTTCCTAGGTGAAAAGAGATCACACACGCCGTGTGAATTGCTAAAAGAACATAAGAGTGTTTAGAACCAATCCCACACGCCGTTTGGAAGAGCCTCTAAGATATTATGGAGGATTGGTGGGTAAATTACATACGTGATGTACAACCTTTACCCCAAATCACACTTTGGTGTACAATCAAAATTTTGTCACACTAAACCGTACGAACTTCAGGTGACCTCCCACTAAAGTGTACAACCGATTTTTGTGACCGGTCAACGCTGGTCAACTATGCCACGTCAGCATTTTTCATTGTAGAATTAAAAAAAGTGGGACTCACTCTTTTTAGGAATGGCTAATATAGCCTTATTCTTTATAAATATACTAAAATACCCTCATCTTCTTCTTTCAACCCCTCTCTTCTATTTCTCTCTCTACATCTTCTCTCTCACTCCTCCCTCTACCATTTCTCTTTCATTACTCTCTCTACCATTTATACAATTAAGCAAATTGTCACTGTTAGGAGGCCAATTAGAATAGTTGCCTTTGTAATACTTGCTCAACCCCTATCTTGGCACAAGAATTGCTTCTGGTTTTGGAGTTTTTTCCCCAAATAACTTCTTCAAAATGTCCATGATTTCTTCTTCAATTTCTTTGTCTGTTAATGCCTCTACCCTCCTTGATTCATCAGCTGTTACTATCACGAATAAAAGGTTCGATCCTGGATACTCATTCTCCAAATGCTGCATTTTAATTCATCTAATTCATCATCATCTTCTTCTTCTATTAATCAATTCGATAATCACAATATGAACACTTACTTGCCAAATTGGATAGTATCCACGCCTCACATGAGTGTAGAGGAAGAACTCAGTTCCAGGGCCTACAGGCCAGAACTTGTAGGGAAATTTCAGGAATATCTTTGTGTATATTGTCATGCTAAAATTTGCTATTGAAATTCTTTTCCACACCTGATCATAAAAGAAGAGAGATTATTGTTAATCATCGCACAAATTAAGGAAATTAAGTGATGATGATAGAGAAAAATTAAAGTAATTACTGGTAATTTGGAACTCAATAAGGTCACCTTGCGGGACTCCAAGGCTGACTGACACAATAACATACTTGGAATTGTATGTGGAACCATCCTTAGTTTTTATGATAACTCCATTGTTTGAGTACCTTATCTCTTTAACTGCCTGCCGATTTGCGAAGTCAATTTCCTTAACCGTATAGTATTTGCTTAACCGTAGAGAGAGGAGTAAGAGAGAAGATGTAGAGAGAGAAATGGGAGAGAGGGGTTGAAGGAAGAAGATGAGGGTATTTTAGTAAATTTATAAAGAATAAGGCTATATTAGTCATTCCATAAAGAGTGAGTCCCACTTTTTTTAATTTTACAATGAAAAATACTGACGTGGCATAGTTGACCAGCATTGACCGGTCACAAAAACCGGATGTACACTTTAGTGAGAGGTCACCTGAAGTTTGTACGGTTTAGTGTGACAAAATTTTGGTTGTACACCAAAGTGTGATTTGGGGTAAAGGTTGTACACCACGTATGTAATTTACCCGAGGATTGGTTTGACCAACTTCGGCGAGATATTCTATTTGATGTAGGACAAAGATGGAAGTGAATGTCCATGAGAAGGAGAACCGGGGCAAGTCAAGTCACAAGTTGAAATATGGGATGAAGTTCGTGGAAAAAGGTGAATCTGAAAGTTAATGGAATGGGCTTCATGAATGCCTTTTGATGAACAACACTTAGGTTCGATTTGAAAACTTCAAGTCTGTTCAAGGTCACGAGTTTCTTCCATACTCAACAAGTAACTTGAGGTCAAGTTTTTTTCAAGAGGGAGTGAATGATGTGGGCATTAGTCGACTAGGCGAGAGAAGATGAGTGGTGGAAGAAGTCAGATCAAATGGGTAACACACCGGAGCCAAAGATGAGGCCTTTGTATGAGAAATAGATCACACTCGGCGTGTGACTTTTCCCACTAGCCGAGTGGATAATTAAAATGGCATCATAAGTTTTAGCATGCATACCACTCACTGTGTGGAATTTCGAAATGAATCCCACTCGTTGTGTGGCTATTCCCACTCGCCGAGTGTGCTCTTTAAAAAGTCTTACAAATCAGCATTGTCCTCACTCTAGCTCCATCCTAATTACAACTTTAGCACCCCTTATTTACAATTCCTGCTACTACCCTATTTATAAGCTTGTCACCCTTTTATCCCCTAACTCATTTTACCTTTATCTTTACCTTTTTAATTAGTTATGTAATTTACCAACTAGATGTTTTGAGATGATATAAATTCATCTATTTTTTGGTAATCAACTTAACTTTTCTCGATAAAAAACTATTATCTTCTCTTTGAAGTTTTGTTAAGGTTTCATACCTTCAATAATGGACAGGACCGGTCCTGATAATTTATGGGCCCTTGGTGAAATAGGGCATAAGAGGCCCTTTAATAAATAAAAAAAATTGTACAGAAAAATTTAAAATATATTCTAATAAATTATATATTGTACAGTACGTATTATTACGCTCGCCAAATATACTTTTATTTATCCAAAATCAAAAAGATATTTCACAATTTTTTTAAATTAACTCTTAACCTATATGTAAAAAAACCAATTGGATCCTTTTAAAATCTAAATAGTATTAATATATGTACATAAAATATAGACTTTAATTTTAGATACTATTCTAAGAAAATAGACAGAGACGATTTCGCATGAAGGAAAACAAGAGAAGTAGGGCGAGGGACAAATCTAGGTCTAGTGGAGGGTCGGCGGCGGTGGCTCTGGGGCGTGCGAGTCAGTCGACGGGAGCGCGCGACACCGGGGAGGGGGCGGATCGTACGGTAACGACGGAAGGGGTGTTGAGCGCCTGTGTTGGGGAGATCAGTGGACCATTTGGGACGGCTCCTGGTGCTGGTTCTTCGGGTTGGCCGAGATCTGTCCCTGCTGATCTGCCGTCAAGGGAGATTAATGGAGGATCCGGCAATTTTCGGTTGGTGGGGCAAGTTTTCTCAAATCTGGACGTTGGGCTGATGGGTGTGTCTCCTTTGTTTGGTGGGGAGGCATCGGTAAGGAGAGCATAAGGGGTTGACGGATCTGGCGATGGTAATAGTGGAGGGGTAGGGCTGTCTGGCGGTATGGGTAAGGATGCGGGGGATTCACGGGAGGGTGTTTTGAGGGCAGCTGATGGGGAGGCGATTAGTGGGATTCAAGGGGGTGCCGTGGGTGTTCAGGTTGCGGATTCCAATTTTTCCTCACGAGAGGGGAATGTTAAATTATCCTGGAAGGATATGGTTTTGGGCGTTAGGGAGGAGGAATCAACCCTAAACGGAGGAATGGGTGATGAAGATTTGGAAGAAATATTGTCAGACTCGGATATGGAGGATGAGGAACAAGACGATCCTTTGCGTCCAGTGATTCGTTTATCCTCGGCTGATAAACGAACCCTTCATTCTAAATGGAAAATGTCCTTAATACTGACTGTACTAGGGAAAAAAATTGGTTTTAATTACTTTGCACAGAGGATCCGTGCTCAGTGGGCTAAAAAAGGGAAAGTCAGTATCACTGATTTGGAAAGTGATTATTATGTAATTAATTTTACACTGGCCGAGGATTATGAAGCGGTTATTAATGGGGGGCCTTTATATTATATCTAATCATGTTCTGGCCATAAGACCTTGGGTCCCTAACTTTAATCCTAGGGATTGCTCGGTTAATAGGATCCTGACTTGGGTGAGATTCCCGGGGCTCCCAATTGAGTATTATAATGAAATATTCCTTAAGAAAATTGCAGGAGTTGTTGGTAAAGTCCACCATGTGGACAAAACAACCATTGGAGCTGAAAAGGGCAAGTTTGCTAGGGTTTGTATTGACATTGACCTAGCAAAACCCCTTCTGTCTAAATTCTGTTTGCAACATACAATATATCATATTGAGTATGAAGGGATCCATAGTATCTGCTATGAATGTGGGATGTTTGGCCATAATTATGAGGGTTGTCCTAAGGTGAGGAAGGCAAAAGAGGATGTTGTTGAAGTTGCCTTGGCCAGGGAAGAGGGTATCCAAGGGGAAAGGAGGAATTTCAGCCCTTGGATGGTTGCCAAGCGATCTAGGAGATGAAGGACGCGCGCTCCTGTGGCATATAATCTCCCCTCTAACATTAGTAATAATCAGATCCGGATCCAGAATGATAATGGAAAGAAGGAGATAGCTAGTCCAAAGATTAGTGATGCTTCAACTATTCCCTTGGAGGTATGTTCTGGATCTAGATTTGGGGTTCTACCAGTGGATGGTGATCATGACCCTAGACCTACTGATGATATCTCAGAATTGGAGATGCCGGATTTAGAACCTGCTGAGCCAGTTGAGAAAAATGTGGAAACTGTTAATCCTCTATTTGAAGCAAAAGAAGTGCCCCAAAATGCTCCTCAAATTCAGGATCCTCATGCCTCAAAGTTGGAAAAAGAGGTTAGTTTCTCTAAACTTAGTATTGAGGCTAGAAATGGGAAAACCATAGGAATCAATAAGTTGGATATGAAAAAACTTAAAGGCAATCATAAGAATAACCATAATTCTGTTAATCTCATGGAGAAAAGGGGGCCTGCTGGTTCCTCATCTAGGCTCTTAGGAGCCCCAAATAAGTATCTGGTTTAGTTTGGCTGGGCCTGTGTTCGCTTTCCTCTGTTGATGGATTTGTTTGTTTGGAATGTTAGAGGAGCAGCAAGCAAGGCTACCCGTGTCCATGTGAAAGATTTGATTAAACAGTTTAACCCGTCGTGTTTTGCTTTACTAGAGACTAAAATCAGTGGAGCTAAAGCTGATGAGGTGGTGAAAGTCTTTAAAAGTTGGAAGTGTGTCAGGTCTGAGGCTACTGGCCGAGCTGGTGGTATTTGGTTATTTTGGAAGCCTAATCTGGTTCAATTTGATATTGTGAAGATGGATAAACAGTTTATTCATAGTAAAGTTACTTACCCGGGTAATAAACCCCTTTTTATCACTATTGTGCATGCTGATCCTATTCTAACCAATCGTAAGCGCCTTTGGGAGGTTTTGTTTTCGTTAAGTACAAGTATATGGTGGACGCCTGGTTTGTTGCTGGAGATTTTAACGATATTGCTATTATGAGTGATCAAATAGGGGGTGGAAACCACTATATTAATAGGTGTCTTAATCATAAAAAGAATATGGACTTGTGTGGTCTATCAGATCTTGGGGCTGCTGGGCACAAGTTTACTTGGAAATGTAATAGTACCTTTGTTCGTCTAGATAAAGTCTATGCTAATATTGATGCTCAGAGCAGGTTTCTTGATGCAGCTGTGTTGAATCTTCCCTTTCGTCATTCTGATCACTGTCCTATCCTAGTCAGGTTGGTGAGAGCTCCTCGTCCTAGAGGGGAAAGGCCCTTCAGATATCTTGTGGCGTGGGATTCTCATCCTGAGTTTAGAAACTTTGTTCATAATAATTAGAAACCCCACTCTAATCTCTTACTGGCTGCGGAAGGGTTTAGAAGTAATGTGGTTGGCTAGAATAAAAACATCTTTGGCCACATTATCAGGAGGAAACAAAAAATTCTGAGGATGATGAAAGGTATCCAACGTATCTTGGAAATCAGGTTTGATCATAGTTTGAATTGTCTCCTTAGATCCCTCCAGAATGAGTTGGAAGCTGTGCTAAGACAAGATGAGTTACTTTAGTTTCAAAAATCGAGGAAAACTTGGATTAAAGATGGTGATAGTAATACCAGGTACTTTCATCTGTCTACTGTTATCAGAAGGCAGAGAAATCGGATTGAGGCTATCAAAGATCCTAATGGGAATTGGGTTTATGAGGATGAAGAGATTAGGCTCTTGGCTCTCAATTTTTACAAAGATTTATTTAAAGAAGACCTGGTGGATTTGGAAGGAGCTCTTTCCAGGTCTAATTTTCCAACAGTTTATGAGGATAAGATTACTGAAGCGTTTCACCCTATTGATCAAAAAGAGATTGGCCAAGATGTGTTTAGCATTGGTGCTACTAAAGCTCCTGGGATTGATGGGCTCCCAGCCGGCTTTTATCATAAACATTGGGATACTGTTAAGGAAGGAATGTTCAGTTTTATTAAAGGGTTTTTTGAAGGGACTGAGGATATTAGGTTGGTGAACAAAACTCTTCTGGTCCTGATTCCTAAAGTGGAGAAGCCTTCCTTTTTCTTACATATGAGACCGATTAGTCTTTGCAATGTGATTTACAAAGTGGTTACCAAAATTGTGGCTAATAGACTTCGGTGTATTCTTCCTGAGATCATCAGCCAGAATCAAGGTAGTTTTATTCCGGGGAGACAGATGATGGACAATATTGTTATCGCTCAGGAGATGGTCCATTCGATGAAGGTAAAAAAGGGGAAGCGTGTTATTGTGGCCCTGACGCTGGATCTTGAAAAAGCCTATGATCGTATTAATTGGAAGTTTCTTATGGATAGCTTGGAGAAAGCTGGGATTCCGGATAATTGGAGGAAGTTAATTGAGGCTTGTATATCTTCCCCTGTCTTCCAAGTTTTGATTAATGGGGATTTGTCTGAGGAGTTTACTCCCTCCTGGGGTATCCATCAAGGGGACCCTATGAGCCTATTCCTTTTTGTTATTGCTATGGAGAGGCTATCTCATCTCATCCAAGATGTTGTTAGTATTGGGAGGCTTCATCCTGTGTCCATTAATAAATTCTGTCCCCCAGTCACTCATTTGTTTTTTGCTGATGATGTGATGATCTTTGTTGAAGGGAGTGAGGAGCAGATTGGGGTGATTATGAATATTCTAAATAACTTCTGTTCTGCTTCTGGTCAAAAGCTTAATATCCAAAAGTCTAGGATGTTGTGCTCTAAAAATATGGACCAAAGAGTCTGCAAGAAGTTGAGTGAGGTTTCTGGTATTCCTCTCACCAAGGCTTTTGGTAACTTTCTTGGGGTTCCTCTCTATAGTGATAGGGTTTCGAAAGCTTCTTTTAAAGAGATCTTCGATAAAACCAACGTTAAATGTGCAAATTGGAAGGCTAATACCCTTTCTCTTGCTGGCCGTCTTACTTTGATCCAATCGGTGAACTGTGTGGCGCCTAATCACTTAATGCAAGCATGTAAGCTGTCGGAGCCTGTTCTTAATGGCCTTGATAAAATCAATCATCATTTCCTGTGGGGGAATTCAGAAGAGTGAAAGAAGGTTCATCTGGTTTCTTGGAAGGAAGTTTGCCAACCTAAGAATATGGGGGGTTTGGGGATTAGACAAGCCAGGGACAATAATAAAGTCCTGTTAATGAAGCTTCTTTGGAGAATGTGGCAATCCCCGTCTTCCCTTTGGGTTCGTCTTTTGTGTGGAAAATACAGAAAGGATAGGGTTTTTGGAGGCCCTAAAGAGAGAGTTCTTAATTGTTCATTCCTTTGGAAAGGGGTTAATGCCGTGTTCACTGAATTCTGTTCTGGGATTGGGTGATCGGTGGGCAATGGCAGATCTATTAGCTTTTGGAAGGACACCTGGCTGGGGAATAAACCTTTATTAGAGATGTGTAATTTTTCGCCGCCTCTAGATACTCAAAGTTGGAGTATTTCTGATGTGGTTGACTCGGAGGGGGATTGGATTTGGTCGAAATTTGAAGCCTTTCTTAATCTGGAAACTCTCCTTAAAATTCAGAGAGTTAAAGTTAGTAATAAGGAGGAAGATGGAGATATTCACTGTTGGTCCCTTATGAACAACGGAGCGTATTCTTGCAAATCTGCGTACGAGGCTTTCTATCTCAATTTGGATCCTCCTTCAGTCGCTTGGAAGAACATATGGGCCTTGAAAGTGCCCTATCGTATAAGGAGCTTCCTGTGGCTTGGAGCGAAAGATAGGTTGCTTACGAATGTGGAAAGAAAAAGACGCCATTTAGTAGAGAAGGATACTTGTAGCAGATGCAGAATTCAGGCAGAAACTATCTGCCATGTGTTTAGAGATTGTGTGAAGAGTTTGAATGTGTGGAGGGAAATTCTTCCGGTCCATCTGCTCCCTAATTTCTTGGCATATTCTGTTCATGAGTGGTTTATTGGTGGAGTTAGTGGTTTGTTATTTCCTGAGCTTGAGCATGGTGCTATCCTCTTTGTGGTCGTCTGTCACCAGCTGTGGCATTGGAGAAATGCTGATATTTTTGGAGAATGAGCTATTATCTCTCCTAATTTACTTGCTTTTTTCTCTAAAAAAATCAATACTGTTATTAATAGCTTCAGGGAGCATATTTCATCTAGTTCTGTCCAAAGGAATGTGATTCAACTTGTGGGTTGGAATAGACCTGGGGAAGGGGTTATAAAGCTGAATACTGATGGCTCGTGTCTTGTGGACGACAGAATTGCGGCTGGTGGTGTCTTAAGAGACAATGGTAGTGCCTGGGTGTCTGGCTTCGCTCAGAACTTAGGTGTGGGCTCTTCTTTTACCGCTGAGCTCTGGGGGATTTTCACTGGGATTAGGCTGGCCAAGAATCTGGGTGTGAAAATACTTCGGGTGGAATCTGATAACCTTGAGGCGGTTAATTTCATCACTAAGAACAAAGCTTTGTGTTTGGGTAACCAAAATTTAGTAAAAGGGATCAAAAGATTATGCCCTTTCTTCGAGTCCATCATCTTTGGACATGTCTACAAAGAGCAGAACAGGGTTGCTGACCGTCTGGCTGCTGAGGGCCATATGAGGATGTTGGGGGTCTCAACATTCTCGCTTCCTCCGGACTTCCTCCGTTCGTTACTCTCAGATGATCTTGTGGGGGTTAGCTTTCCTAGGCTAATCTCGGGGTAGTTTGTTGGGTTGTTTTTGTTTTTTCTTTTCCTTTTCCTACAAAAAAAAAAGACTTAAAAAGAAAATTTGGGCTCTCTATAGCCCTGGGCCTTAGGCCACCGTACTCGCGGCCTAGGCCCAGGGCCGACCCTGACAATGGAGGATTCTTATTTCCTACGGATTTAGTCTGTAAAATCCGGGATTAACTCCTTCTCGAGTGCGGCAGCCTATGGCCCAGGATCGCCCAGGGCCGACCCGGACAATGGAGGATTCTTATTTCTTACGGATTTAGTTCATGAAACCCGAAATTAACTCCTACTTTATTTAGAGAAGATACCCTTTATTAGTTTAAGATCAATACTAACTCACCCGTCAAAATCCATATCAACGTTTGTGAGATATATCTGCACTTTCTATAACGTTAAATTTAGTTTTTCCTATAATTTATAAAAGAGTATATATGCAAATCTTTGAAACAAGTGCCCTAGTTAAGATTAATTATATTAAAATGATGTGCAATTTGTCTGTTTCTATAAGATTAATTATATTAAAATGCTGTGCAATTTGTCTGTTTCCATACAGTTGATATATAGGTACATGTATGCAATGTTAATGTTAAGTCGATATTTTTCAAGTTATATTGTAAAAGGAATTTCGAGGACTTTGTGTAAGTTGTAATATTTTCCATCGACTTGATGTTGATTGCTCATGTTTTTGATTCTCTATATAAACTCATAACACATTTATGCTTTTGCAAAACAAAATACACTAATTTACAGAAAAGATGGAAAAGGCAATGCAAATAATGATATTAAGTTGCCTTGTCTCTGCTGCATATGCTGCAAAAGGGACTGCCACTTTCTACACTGCACCTTATGTTCGTAAGTTACTCAATTAGATCAACAACATTTCAAGTTATTGTATCTACTCACATGCTTAATGTTTTTAAAAATGATTAAACCTCGGCTTGGTTCAGCCGTATATATCTATTATTTGGAGAAGTTTTATTATACTCGAGTACATCATGTATGTGTCAGATCAATAATTTAATGTCATGACATATAGTTTAGAGTTTAGAGTTTATAGAAATACAAATCCGATTAATTTCCGACTAATTCTGGAGGCTCTATCCACTGACTAGCGCCTAACTACTTTTACGACCTTAAATATTAGATGAATTGGCATAATGAAAGTGAAAAATGAATAAATGCAGCATCAGCATGTTATGAATATAAAAAGGAAGGAGTGATGATAGCAGCAGCAAGTGATGCATTATGGAACAACAAGGCAGCATGTGGTAAAAAATATAGGGTGAAATGTATTGGCTCTGGAGCATGTACTGGTAAAAGTGTTGTGGTTAAAATTGTGGATTACTGCCCTTCTGGTTGCCAAGGGACCATTGATCTTTCTCAACAAGCTTTCAAAATAATTGCAAATCCTGATGCTGGAAAAGTCAAGATTCACTATAACCAGTATGCACATTTTTTCCTTCATCCATATTAATTGATAATATATTATTTACTGTATTAACTCTATGAAATTACTGGAAATTTTGAGCTCTTCTTATCTGTACTTTTCATGTCTTATTTGCAGGCTATAAAGGAATTGTGGAAGTAATGATCTTGTGGCTTTGATATATATGATGTCAAATAAAAAGGGGTATAAAATAAGTTGTAGATCCATTAATTTGGATTAAATATTGCTGTTATGTGCTTATATTTGGTGCAACTACACATAATCCATGAATGTAATAGACAACAGCCTTTGGCCCTTGAAATATTGTAATTCTTCGGATATATAGTAAAGTATAAATTTTATTTTATTGTTGGTTAAAAGTATAATTTTTATAATTTTATACATATCTTAGTATGTATGAAGAATTGAAACAAGGAAAAAGGAAAAAGAAGAAGATCAATCTTAAGATTGAGAAAAGAGAATTACAAGAAGAAGAGAGAATTGGAGGGAGATTGAAAAGTTACCTAATCTATATAGATACTTGTATATACAAGTGCTAAAATACAAAAAGCTAAAACACTCTTTGTAATTACATTTTAACTCCTGTTACCCCTCAAGTTGCAGCACATATAGGCAAGAGGTGGCAATTTCTGACACGAAAACACAATTACAGAGCCAACCCCACTTACACGACACGATTAACACGAAAATCATTTTTCTAGCATTTATAACATATAAAAACATATGGAACATAAATATGAGAGACTCGAAGCTTGCTATTTGAAAATTTGACATAATTTATTTTTTAAATAAAGGCGGGAAGCTGGCAAAGCAAACGAAGTTCGGACATCTCAACTAGGTTGGAATCCCGAAACTAAACTGCAAAGCCGGACCCAATTTATTAAGAGAAAGAAAAATACAAGAAAAAAAAAGAGAGATTACATCACAAAACGAAATTGTTCAACATGACTAAAGTGATCACAAACGAAGTTATTGCAAAAAATCTGGAGCAAAACTCCACCAATTGATTCCTTCGGCGGTTAGACCAAACCGAGCAAGAGTATCAGCGACTTTTTTAACCTTCCGGAAGATATGAGAAACTATAAAATTCATACTGGAAATCTGTACCAAGCATTCCAACCAATCTTGACGAATCTCCCACGGAACACTGGAACGAACCTAAAAAAGATTGACAACATAGATTGAATCACATTCTCACCAAAGACTATGCCAACCTCTTCTCCAAGCAACTCTAATAGCATAAAATGCTGCCCTTAATTCAGCGATATGAGCAAAAAGAGTGACCAATAGAGAAAGAAAAACTTCCTCTACAAAACCCCTTTGAAGTTCTGTAAAAAAAATTGACACAATTTATCTAGTAAGGATGTCAACCAGTTGATTAGTTGTTGAAACTCCCATAGAATGCACTGATCCTGCTTTATGTTGCTCCCTAACAAAGTGACGATCCAATTCCACGTGCTTCTTTATCTCATGGAAAGTGGAATTATTGGTTAAATATATTGCAAATTGATTGTCGTAGAACAATGGCACATGTTGCTTGTGTTTAACTTTCAATGCTTGAAGAATGTAGAATAGCCACTGTACTTTCTGTTTCTGTTGTCACAGAGGCAATTACCTAGTATTCTGCTTCAATTAAAGACTGTGAAACTGTAACTTGTTTTTTTTTTTTTTGCTCTTTCAAGTGGTCAAAAATTGTCCTATGAAGACACAAAATCCTGTTACATATCTTCTTGTATCTACACAAGTTGCCTAATTAAGCTAATTCGGAGTTTCAAAAAATGGTAAATCAAATTTGCTCAATTTTTTTATTTTTTATTTTCCATATATATATATATATATATATATATATGTTATCTTTGAGTGGTTAAGAACCAATTTTTACGTACCATCGTAAAAATTCTCCAGAAATTTATCGTCTATCATATATTAATTAAGTTGGATTGTAATTAAATTAAATACAAACTCAATTAGTTAATTAACTACTTTAACCTTAGTTTATCGGAAATAGAGGCAAAAATCATCAAACGGCAGAGGAACCGAACCATCCATGGTAGGGATGGTTCTGGCAGTGGGGGCTGAGCCCTCCAGACCGCCTCTGTCTCAACCATGGTTTCTTATTGTGTTTCTTGCCTTTCAGGTTTCCAATACTTATTAGGATTCTTAACATTGAATATATATATATATATAAAAGAATATTGAATTGTATTTATAGTTAGCATAATAAATCGATGAAAAACAAGCTGGATTAACCGAATCATTTCAATAGATAGGAATCCTAATTCTATTATAATTGTATTAACAGTTGCCTGTGTTCAACTTAACCATAAACTCTTATTTATACCTTTGATTGATAATAAGAATACAACTTCAGCTCTCACACTTACAGATTTCAATATTTTGCGTTTTTTAGAGAAAAAGTAGAAGTATAGATAATAAGTAATTTTCTGCATCATTTTTTGTATTATATTAGAAATCTAATGTTTAGTTAGTAAAAGAAAAAGGCTTTCATACTATTATTAGTAATTTATTTATGCTGTGTTTATTTACTTTTGTCCAATAAAGAGTGTACTGTTCTGGAATAAATTTAATAAGAAATTTCACTTAAAAAATAAATAAAGCTATATAAATCCACCTATTAAATTAAAAAAGGAAAGAAGAAACCCTATTTGCTTCACAGTTGCGGCAGATCTTGTAATGCATTGTTCTTCAATTCTTTCTACAATAATTGTCTCAGGTACGATTTCTTCTTTAATTATTGCAAATGTAATTGGAGTTTAAAATCGATACCCTGCAATTTAATTTATTTTCTTTTACTTAATTGTAATTATTACGGAGATTTCTTTAAAGAGATCAAAGGTTTATAAATTGAGTTTTCTTTTGCTATTGCTTTCTAGTTATAATTTATTTTTCTTAAGAAATTAAAAAGTTTTTCTTCTTAGATCTTTAGCTTTTGATCGATGTATTTGATTTTAGTTTTTTTTTTTTCCCTTCCAGTATTGCAATTTTCCAATGCCCAGTTTATACTAATATTTATTGCATTCTGTTATTTTGAAGTATTTCATTTTTAGACCATTATAAGAAAATTTAATATAAACTATTTGTTGATTCCCTCTAAAAAGATTCTTTACAGAAACATTTGCTTTTACATTTATATTCTATTTTAAAATTCCAGAGTATACTATACTGTTCTTGTATATATACAAAATAAACAGATAATAAATTTAACTACATCATATTGCTAACTTTAAGTAACAGAGAACATAGAATTCATATGCTAATTGTAAACATTTGCATGTAAAGAATAAATGTAGCAGCAGCACAAAACGATCGGGAAATTCCAAATTAGAGAGCGGAAAATGGCAACAAAAGATAAGGATAAGCCAGGAGACTTAGAACTGCTGATTCCAGCTGCTGAAGTTTCTGAACTTGCTAAGTCCAAAAGGTCTATGCCTTCATCTCCGGCCAGCTCCACTCCTCATCACCACCGTTCTTCAGGCGTCGAGGTACTCTTCTTCAACTTTACTTATCAAATTAAAGTTTTAGATCAAATGGTCGAAGGTTGAATTCTGGGAAACTCGATTTAATAAGATGAGTCATTATTCGCTTGCGGAGTGTGTCCTATATAATTATAAAAACTATATTTGTGTCGTGTTAATCTTTTGCATCAAATGATTTATTAACATAATAATTGTTTGTTAAACATTATTTATTAGCTTAGTAAAAAAGCCTTATACCTTTGTTCTTGATAGAAAAGGCCAATAGTTTTGTTATTCCCATGTGATTGCCAATTTCCATAGCTTCTTGTGTGAAGAAAGTATCTAAATTTTTATGTCTAATGTGTGATTAATAATTAGAATATAAAATGTTTATTAAACTTTTAAATAAAAATTATGATTATTATTTAGTTGTTGAAATGTGTAAGTAAATAATAAATCTGTATATTTCATATAGGAGTGGTATAAATATGTTTTTGTCCATGAGGTTTGTGTGCGTGATAAAAAGAAAACTCAAGAATGACTAATATACCCCAAAACTATTTAAAACTATACATATATACCATATACTAATATATGTTAATTATTTCCCAAAATACCAAATAACTAACATTTAAAACATAACCCAAATTAATAAAAGAGGAATACATATGTATACTTATACTTATATGGTAAAATAGAATAAAAATGGTATACAAATATTCTAAAATAATTATATATGCTAAAGGTCTAAGATAATTGGAAAAACATATATTACATAACTATACATATATATGTTAAGGATTAAAAGCTTAAAAGTTAGGAAAAAAGGACTGAAATGGCATTTTTTACGTTTCGGCAGATTTACCGACGGAAAATCCGTCGGTAAACAGCCTTTAGAGATAGAATTGGCAAATTACAGCAGCACTCCAAATGTTTCCAGATTTATTCAAAAGCTTTAAATTAAATCTAATTCAATCGTTTTGGATTTCCGAACTACCAAAAATGGATCATAGTCGAAAACGGAAGTTCCTAAAACGATGTTTTTATTTTAAGACATTATTTGGGAATTTCTTTTAAATTAAAAACTTATAATTACAACGTTTTCGATACCCGAACTACCTTTTATCGGATCACGGTTCGTATTGGGATATCAAAACGAGGTTTTTTATTTTAAAAACAAAACCGAATTTTATTCAACACGAAATGAAAATTAAATAAATACGCTAATTAAATAAAACGTGACAAAATAAATAAATAACTAAATGAATAAAAACTATAACATAAAAATAAATAGAAGAAGAAGATAAAGAAAATAAAATAAAAGAGTCTAGTCCTCGGATAATACCTTAAATTCGGTATCTGACAGTCGAAGCCGATTGATTCCACGAACCACGATCTTCCGTTTTTTATGAAAATTTAGTAAAAATTGAACTTTAGGAAATTTGGAATTTTTGAGAAAAAAAATATTTTTCTCAAAAAAATTCACTCTCTCTCTAAAAATGTTTAGAGTGAGAAAGCTCTCCAAAATTCCTCCTCCCTCCTTTTTCTTTTTTGCATGGGGATCCGTGCCTTTTATAGGCAAACAGGTCCCCGGACCAATGGGCGACGCCCAAAGGAAATTGGGCGTCACCCATTGGGGTTGGACGGCCGCCCAACCTTGTGTTGGGCTACCGCCCAACCTTGTTGGGCGATCGCCCAACAATCGTTGGGCGAGCGCCCAACGCAAGGTTGGGCGCCCGCGCCCAACCTTCGTCGGGCGTTCGCCCAACGTTCGTTGGGAGTTCGCCCGACGTGGTTGGGCGCCCGCCTGACGACCCTCGGGGCGTGCCTCGCGCCGTCGGGCGTGCGCACCCCGCGGCCGCCGAGCACGCGTTCCGCGCCGTCGGACGTTCACACGTCGCGGCCGCCGAACGCTCGCTTTGCGCTACCGGGCGCGTGCGCTCAGTGGCCCACGAGAGCACGCACCGTGCTACCAGACCCGGGCATCGCTCGGACGTCGAGAGTGTGCCACTCGCGGTGCGTCCGACGGACGCCGAGCGCGCGTCCCGTGCCGCCGAGCGGGCGTTCGACCATCGTCGTCCGCGTGCTCGATGCTGCTAAGCACCTGCGCCGTGCCGCTAATTTTCCTTCCTTATTATACGCTTATTATTCTTTATATATTTTTTTTTATTTTTCAAAACTTCCGGAATCAATCGTTTCAACCGTCTTGTTTTCAGGTTTTCGTCACAGGTCCTCCGACTCGGTGTCTACACATCTGTTTTCTCCTTTGGAAATGTGGTTTCTGTGGATGTGGCTACGAGGTTAGCGGCTGATGTTTCAGAAGATGAAATTAAAAAGCTCTGTGGGGGATTGGTGATGATAAAAGCCCTGGAATTGATGGTTTTAATGCTTTTTTCTATAAGAAAGCTTGGCATATTATTGGAAAGGATATTTGTGTGGCGATTTTGGAGTTTTTCAAGACGGGTAAGCTCCTTAAACAAATTAATACGACTATTTTGGTGATTATCCCTAAAAGTCCTAGTGTCGAATCTTTAAGTGATTTTAGACCTTTGTCGTGTTGCACTATTTTGTATAAAATTATTACGAAAGTCCTTTGTGCTAGACTGGGTACAGTGTTGCCTGATATTATTGCTCAAAACCAGTGCGCGTTTGTGAAAGGGAGAAGAATTACTGATAATATCCTTTTAGCTCATGAGCTAATGAGGAATTATCATAGGGATAAGACTCATGCTAATTGTGCGTTGAAAATTGATTTAAAGAAGGCTTATGACAGTGTGTAGTGTGACTTTCTTGAAGAGGTTTTGTATGGTTTCTGTTTTCCTGCTAGATTCATTAATTGGGTAATGAAATGTGTTCGTAATGCTAGCTACTCTATTGCTCTTAATGGTTCTTTGCATGGTTTTTTCTCTGGGCAAAATGGATTGAGGCAGTGGGATCCCCTTTCTCCACTTTTGTTTGTGGTGGTTATGGATTATTTTTCTAGGATGATGAAAGCTAAACTGTCTGCTGAGTTTCAATTTCATTGGGGTTGCAAGAGTTTGCAGATTACTCATCTTATGTTCGCTGATGATCTTTTTCTTTTTTGCAAAGCTCATGTCAGGTCTGTGAAGGAATTTGTGGATATATTGCAGTTGTTTGGTGAGTTTTCTGGATTGCAAATAAATGTTTAAAAATGTGAAATGTTTATCAGTGGTATTTCTGAGGATTTAAAGCAAGAGTTTCTGCAGCAGGTGCCTTTTAAGGAGGGGAGACTCCCTGTTAGATATTTGGGAATCCTGTTGTTATCTAAGAAATTAGCTAAAGCTGATTGTAATAGTCTGGTGGATAAAATTACTGGGAGAGTTAATGCTTGGGGTTCACGATTTCTCTCTTATGCGGGGAGGCTTCAATTGATTTTGTCTATTCTTCGAAGTTTGAACACATTCTGGATGCTGGTATTCATTCTTCCTAAATCTGTCCTTAAAGCAGTGGATGATCGCTGTAGGAATTTTCTTTGGAATGGGAATAGTGAGAAGAGTACAGGGGCTCTAGTGGCTTGGGATGATGTGTGCTTTCCTAAAGAGGAAGGAGGATTGGGTATTAAAAATTTAGTGATTTGGAATAAAGCTGCTGTGGGAAAGCATATTTGGGAGTTAATTGCAATTAAGGATCCGCTTTAGACTGTGTGGGTGATTAAGCAGAAACTGAAAAACTTAAGTTTTTGGGGAATTCTGAAACCATTTGATGCGAGTTGGAGTTGGAGTTGGTTGAATCGCGTAAAATTGGAATTGAAACCCTCGTTTAAGTATGTTTTAGGTAATGGTGATGATTTTTCCTTTTGGTTTGATCCTTGGGTTGGTGGAAGCAGTTTGAATGAGAGGTATCCTGGGATGCTTACTGATGATAGTGATATTCCTAAAACTGCCAAAGTTAGGGACGTTTACTTAGAAAGGAATTGGTATCTCCCTGTCCCGTCTTCTCCTGTTATGTATTCTGCCTGGCAGGAGGTTCTTTCTGTTGTTCCTAGGCCACATTGTCAAGATAAAGTTGTGTGGAGGGAGCATAAATCTGGACAATATACTATAAGAAGTGCTTATAACGCTTTGCGATCTTGTCGTCCTAAGGTGAAATGGAGGAATTTAATTTGGGGACAATCTCATATCCCTAAACAAAGTTTTATTGCTTGGTTAGCTCTTAGGGGTAAGCTTGCTGTTAGAGCCAATATTAAGAAGTGGAATTTGTTGATGGATGATAGGTGTGGCTTGTGTTTGCTGGAACAAAAAACTATTCCTCATCTTTTTTTTAAATGTGTGAAAGCTGCTCAGGTGTGGAGTAATATTAAACAGAGGTGCACAATACCTGATAGAGTAAATTCTTGGGGAAGGACTGTTAGTTGACTTTGTAAGAAAGCAGGGGGTAGAACTTTGAAAGCAAAAGTTCGGAGGGTTGCTTTTGTAGCAGCTGTATATTGGATTTGGAGAGAACGCAATCAACAATATTTTGCTGGTGAGAGTTTTTGTTCCAAGAGAGTGATTAAGCATATAAATAGTAGTGTTAGATTGCAATTGTTGTATAGGAAAGAGATGAGGGATAAGGGGAATTATGTTTGGGATAATTGGTCTAAATAAGAGCTTTGCATATGTGTGTTTCTAGGTTGTGGTGAGGGGTAGAGAGAAGGTTGTTGGGAATGTGACCTGTGTAATTGTTTTGGTGGGTGTGTTTTAATAAGAAATATCATATATTCTATCAAAAAAAAAAATTAATTTTTTTTAGGAAGAGTAATTTTTAAATTAATTTATTATATATATATATATATATATATAGTACAGAGTTGATCAATTTTTTCCTAAACAAGGTGTGGCTAGGTCGATCCACCGGTCTCCACCGCTGATTCACTAATATAAACTGCATCAGCTTACTCTTGCATGTCTAATAAGGGCACTTTTGGTTTAGTTGTTCGTGATTCTGCAGGTTATGTAGCGCTATCGGGTGGAGGACCTTTCGGTGTGGTTATGTCTGTCTTGCATGCAGAATTATTGGCAATATTATCATCAATTCGTATTGTTCAGGAAGCTGGGTTTAATTCAATTCAGATTGCATCAGATTCTTTATCGGCTATCTGTCTTCTTTGCAAACAAAAAATTATTCATAACTGGATGAGTGTGCTTGTTGATGATATTCTTAAAGAGATAAAGTCATTCTCACATATTGATTTTATTCATGAAATACGTCAATTGAATATGGTTGCACATAAGCTGGAAACCTAGGTTATTTCTCTTTCACATTAAGAAATCCCCAATAAGGATTTTTCTTTATCTGTTTTATCGTGTATTCAAAATGATTGTAATTATTATATTAATGCAAGTATTTTTTTTTTAATATATATGATATTTTAATCAATATTAATAAAAATAACTAACTTATAGAAGTCAAAATTCTTATAAGTGGATCATATCAATTATCAGTGAGTTATTGAGTAACACTAATTCAATTTAGAAAATTTTATATCATAATTGTCAATCTAGTAGTATCATTTTTGTATTGGGTTTGCCATACATAATTTTACTATCTTTATTAATGATGATAAATATTTTAATATTTATGTATTTTTAATAGATTAACTTTGACCATCTAAAAGTTTGAGTCTAAATTTAATTAATAAACTCATAATATGCTTATATTATGTTGAATCCGTACAATGTGTTACGTATATTTTTTTTTTCTCTACGCATGATTACTTATATAAACATATGAAAGGTTTCAATCGCATTAGCAAATGAAAATTATAATTTAATTACTTTTTATTAAAGTGATATCTAAAAAGTATAAGAGAATGTAATAATAATTTTAAATATTTATGTTATTTTTGAATTAATAGATCAATTCTAATTCAATAAAAAAAATTACGTATTTAAAAAATGACCCTTATCCTTTTAACTAAAGACTAATCCACTTTCTTTAAAAAAGAAAAAAAAAAGACTAATCCACTTAATTCATATTGATTTGTGTCGTATTGTTGTATCGTGACCTCTATCTAAAACTACTTGAAAAATTTATATATGAATTCACTTTTAAAAAAGTATCTATAATTATATCAAGTCATGGTTTTGAATTATGTCAAACTAATAAAATTATTATTTTTAAATATTATAATTTATAAATTAAAGTTTAGGATTTATGAATTGCGGTTTAAGAATTTTTAAATTAGGGTGTAAAAATGTATTTTATTTATTATATATAAAAAATAATAATAAATTAAGTATTAAATTTGATAATATGATTGAGATAATAAATTATAATATTTATGTAAAAAGCTCAAAATACTTCTGCTTGAGAAAAAGTAGAAATCATAAATAAATGGGCTGGACAAGGCGTCCTTATGGGCCTTCTTAGTCTATGCCTTTGTGATGAGGTTTATAATGTTGGGCCAACTGTTATTTAAGCCCATTTAGTCTAATTTTTTGGACATATATCTAAAGTTTGCAAATTATATATATAATTTGGGGAAAGATTATAGCTTTATCTATATGTTTAATATATATATATATATATATATATATATATATATATATATATATATATATATATATATATAATTTGAATGGACTAAATAAGGAAAAACATAGAGGTGCAAATCATCTGAGAAAGGAATAGTCACTGTTGTCGACGGTGGATACCTTTACGAACCAAAAAAATAAGAAAAAAACAAAGGAAGCCTGCAAAGGAATATGATAGCAACTTAACTATATAATCATCAAAATATTTATTATTATTTTTTGTAGAGAATTTGATTGATGGTTTCACCTATTAATTATATAGTTGATTAAGAATATATATAGTTTCAAAAAATATATATATATATATATATATATCATCTGATTTAATTTAAACTTTAAATATATAGCTAATTTGACTCTACTCATAATTAGATTCTTCTAAGACATTTTTTTAATATATATTGAAGAAAAATAATAATAATATGACATGACCTAAAAATAATTTATTGAGTTTACTTGCAAGCAATTAATTCCTTATTTCATTTGTTCATTATGTCCCTATTAAATATAGCTGTTTTTTTAATTAAATTATATTTCCCAATTACATGTGAAACCAAATAAACTATTGGATAGTTATTATTATTACAATAAAAAAAGGTTTTGATTATTTAATAAATATTATTAGATCTCTCATATGTATTGGGGTAAATTACACCCATGACCACTGAACTTTACCCATTTTCGCATTATAGCCACTAAACTTCATTTCTTCCCGTATGACCACTGAACTTTACACTTTTTAACACCGGTGGCCACTTAATGCCTCAAAACGACTATTGACGGCTAAAAATAAAAAATCTAAAGCGTTAATAATATTGTAAGGAACTTTAAGTTTTGAAACTTTCCATTTTGAGATCATTTAGGTGTTGTTTGGTTAGGAGAGAGAAAGTGAATTTTTAGAGAGAGAAAACTCTAAAAAATGTGGTTTTCGAAAATAAAAAATGTGGTTTCATGGTAAATATCATTCTGAATAACTTTAATTCTTGAATATTTTCATTTTGAGATCGTTAACGGTCATTTTGAGAAATTAGTTAAAATTGAGTGGCCACCGGTGTAAAAAGTATAAAATTTAGTGGCCATTCTGAGAAGAAATGAAGTTCAGTGGTAATAATGTGAAAATGAGTAAAGTTCAGTGGTCATGGGTGAAATTTACCCTATGTATTGGATAGAAATTTTGAAATGAATAAAACATCATTCTCCAGAAACATTTTAATTTATATTATATATCTATATGCAAGTAACATGCTAGTTCTGTAGTCTAATAATTAATTAACTTTTCTAGGACCCCTATATACATAAGTATATTTAATTAACATCTAAACAAAAGATTGATGGGATAATTACTAATCTAGCCCAATGAAGAACCCCACTTTACATATCTAACCCACATTCCTTTCATTTGACCAAATTAGACAAATAAACCCATTTTGGACAAAACTACCCTTATTTTAGTATGAACGTTCATCTCCTACCTCCCGCTCCTTCCACTTCCATTTCCTCACCTGACCTTTCCCATTCAACTTCATTGTGGTTCATCTTCTTCATTTTCAGTTCGTTTCAACTGCATTTTACGTTTTGAACTCATCACTATATATAATCCGGGTTGTTCTTCTCTACATTTTCATTTTCATTTTCTCCTACCTCGACATTTTCATCTCCGGTTTCTTTCTTCCCTGCGAAGCGCGACTGTGATGGCAAGAAAACGGAAGGTGACGGCGACGGCGACGGCGGCGGCGGCAAGCGAAGAGAAGGACGGACAAAGCATAAGGTAAGCATGCATCATCTTCTTCCCTGTTACCGCCATTAATGGTTTAAATGCGCTCGAATGCGCTCGTATGTTAACTGTATGTAGATATGGTCGCATTTATTACCTAAATGCGCTCAAATGCGACAAGGTATAATAGGCGAACATAGTGTCGCATTTGTTACCTAAATGCGACACATGCGACGAGCCATTCCATTAAACTGTCGCATTTATTACCTAAATGCGCTCAAATGCGACATTATACACCATGAAACATTGTCGCATTTGAGCGCATTCACAGACGAATGCGACATGATTGTAAGCCTTATACATAGAATATGTCAGTTTTGTTAGAGAATTTAATGTGTGTATGTTTAAAATTGTTACAGCATGATCCCAGTGAATCTAAAAAGAGAAAACATAGTTCCATTTTCAAATATCCCAAGGCGGTTAATTCGGATGTTCAAGTAACAGTCAGGTTTAATATGGATTCTGGGGTCATGATAAAGAAGTATTTGAGTGAAAAGCAGCTAGAAATGTATAGGAAAACATGTTTTGGTCAATATTTGGATATGAAAGTTGCTAGTTTCTCTGCTGGAATAGTGCATCATGTCCTATCACGGGAGATTAAACATAAAGAAAGTAAACACAGGGAGATGTGGTTCAGGGTGAGGGGAGTTGATATGCGGTTTGGAGATTGGAAGTTTGGCCTGATAAGTGGTTTAAGGTTTGGGGTAAACATTGGGATATGAATGCGACAAGCTATATATTAGTCCTTGTCGCATTTTATTATCTGTGTCGCATTTGACCACCGAATGCGACAGATCGGGAGACAATGGCGGAATCGGAAAATGTCAAGATTCAAACAAATGTATTCGAAAACCAACTGTGTATTTCTAGTAATATGTATGAAAAATGAGGGAATGATACTTACATGAACTTGAATGGGGTATGGATATCTTTAGATCTTGGGTTGAGTTGATAAATTTTTCTGTGAGAATGTGAAAGTAAATGAAAGGGAAAGAGGAGATGGTTGTTATATGAGAATAAGGGTAGTTTTGTCCAAAATGGGTTTATTTATCTAATTTGGTAAAATGAAAGGAATGTGGGTTAGATATGTAAAGTGGGGTTCTTCATTGGGCTAGATTAGTAATTATCCCAAGATTGATTCCTCTATAATCATATGATTAATTACCTACTATTTTAAATCTCTCTCTCTCCATATATTGAGATTTAAGAGCTAAATGAATGTCACATCCGTGTCCCTAATTTTAGTTATTATACCCTAATATTATGTTACATTACATTTATTTATGGATTGAAGAGTTAATTGAGTATTATGGATATAGTTCGGAGGCTAATTTTATGTTTTAAGTGTAAAATTAAAAGTTTAGGGTAAGTTTTAAAAAAAGTTAAAGTTTAAAGGGATTAAAAGAGAGATTTTCCCTCATTGGAAACATAAATCCCACACTTCAAGACTTACAATTCGTGCATCTAATTAGATGTATCCCCAAGTATTCCATTTACACCTTCTTCATCTTCTTCATCATTCAATCTAACATACCTAGCTTTAGTGATTTGATGATATCCGGAGTTTGGATGGTCCGATTGAGCCGATTTTTTTACAGTAAGTTTTAGACATCCTAATACACATTGTGGACGGTGTGATTTTGATTTGGAGATTTTTAGCATGGATTCATCCTAAGCAGATTAGATGGGAAGATTTGAGGCATAATGTGTTTATTTTCTCAATTATGGCTAAAGTAAGTAATTATCAACTACCCTTTTGAGTTTTTATGTATATATATGCATATATAACTCTATATTTTCAAGAAAATTGAATTTTTGTGGTGATTTTTGACATGTATTTGATTAATTGGAGTTTTGATGGATTAGTTTTTAACATGAGCTTAAAGTTAAGTTCAAGTAATGATATATGTATTTGCATGTCAATTTCAACATATAATATATGTTTATATATACATGATTTGATTTTGGTTTTGATGAACTTAGTATATTTGATTAATATTTGTGTAAGATTGAATATTTTGAAGAGTAATATATGATTCAACGTTTAGACAATTGTAGTCTTAGTTTTGTTCGCCGATCAGCGAATCAAGCAGCACATGTGTTAGCTAGAGCTGCAGATTCTATGTCTGGTTGTCAGGAGTGGTATTCTATCCCTCCTATTCTTTGTTCAACTATTCTTCATAATTAATATTCTTTATTCTTTTCAAAAAAATGAGTGATTTTCTATAAATTTATTTCTTAACGTAAATTTGAGTTTTAATTAAAGGTTGTTAAAATATTAATTTTGATGAAATTATGATTTATTGAAATAAAGTTTATATATGATGATTTATGTGTTATTCTTAAGAAATTGAAGTTAATATTGATAAGTATATTTTTAAATTATTTATTGGTGATTTTTGGTTCAATCATGATTTATGATTTAATATTTTGGAAATTGATTAAGTAAAGGTATTAAGAAAATTTATGATGTTGAGTTATGAGGTATATATATATTTCTGATTTTAAATTATATTATGAAATTATAAGAGTTTTAGTATCCATCAAGAGTAATCCGGATAGGTGGCTTTAATTAAAGTCCGTATTTAGTGAGAAATACGGCCTGTGTATACAGTTGAAAGACCTATCGGGTATGGCAAAGAAGTGTTGAGTAAGACCATGCGGGCTAGGCAAATTATGAGATATCTCGGTTCTATTATATTGTGGGGATTGATACATACAGGGATTATCTCTTGGATGGATACGATTTGTGAAGAATTTATTGATATGCGATTTGTGAAGTATTTATTGAGATACAGTTTATGAAGTACTTATTGATTTACGATTGATTTGAGTAAATGGTTAATTGCAAACCTATTTATTTTGTTTGGTTGAGATTTTAAACAAATAAATATATATATATAACTATTTTGAACACAAGTTTTGGTATTAAGTATTTAATACAATGATTTACGTTTTGGACAATGTGTGGTATTTTGAGAAATAATGTTTATAACAAGTTTATGATATTTTAAATTGCATATTCGGTTAAAAGTATTATTTTGAGTATTTTATTATGGTTTAATCCATAAAATGTTTATCTTTAAGAACATGAATTTTATATGATACATTTTGGAAATTAAAGTATATATATATAGTTATTTTGAGTATAAGTATTTTATGTAGTTGATAATTTCTTACTGAGATTTATGTCTCATCTTTTTTAATGTTTTAATGTTTTAGGCGAGAAAGAGCAAGGTATAGGAGAAGTCATTGGTTGATAAACAAGGTTGAAGTATCAAGTCATCAGTTTTGTCATTAGTTAGGACAATTATCTTTGCAGTAATTTGGAGATTTGGTTATGTCGGTGACACTTAAATGTAATAGAAATATGTATATAGTCTAAATGTACTTGAGAGGAATTCTGGAAAAGTTTGAAATTTATAATATTTGGATAATTTGGAGACTTATAGGTATTGATTCTGATCTTTCTATTTCACGCCCGATGCCGATTGAGGTCGTCTAGGGTCAGGTGTGACAATGAACCATGTGATTTGCGAGATAAATGGTCTGTTTGTTTTACCTACTGTTTGTTGTTACTATTTGCTGTTTGCTGTTACAGTTTGCTGTTTGCTATTTGCTGTTACAGTTTGTTGTTTGCTGTTTGCTGTTACTGTTTGTTGTTGCTATTTGTTGTTTGCTGTTGGAAAAAGCTGTTTTTCCAAAAAGCAGAGATCTCTGCTTTTGTAAAAAGACTGCTTTTCAAGTGTGAAAGACAAACATGAGGCTACTAACCAAACATCTAATGCTATTTTTCATATTTAAAAGGCAAACAGGAGTTCACTAACCAAACACTTAAAACTCTCCATTTTGAAATGAAAAGGCAAATCTGAGCATGAAAAGAAGCAAACAAACACCCCCAAAACTTAATTAGCTAGAAGTAAAAACTTCCCCTTGGGAACTACGATTGGTGTTAGCTGGAATTGTCGTGTATTCGAAATATTATTGATATTCACAGTCTTTTGGATGTCAATCGGTATTTGGATTTTCCTGTTATGATAGGTCAGAATAAGATAACTATTTTTAGATATCTTAAAAACCGACTGTGGCATAACCTTTTTGGATGGTACGGTAAACTCCTATTGCAAGTTGGGAATGAGATTCTGTTTAACTGAATTGCTCAAACTATTTCCACGTTTTATATGAGCACTTTTATGTTACCAGTATCATCATGCGATGATCTCCAAAAGATGATGAATTCATTTTGGTGGAGTTCGAATCCAATAAGAAAAAAGTGTATTCGTTGGGCTTCATGGAATAAGTTATGTGCACAAACAGAATATGACGGTCTTGGTTTTCATTAATTACGGGCTTTCAGTTCCGCCATGCTCGCTAAAGAGTCATGGATCCTTGTTACTAGACCAGATATTTTATTTTGTAGGATTCTCAAAACTAAATATTTCTTTAGTGTCATCTTGATTAGGTTCTAATCCGAGTATGATATAGAGGAGAGGGCTCTTGTGAGAACCCTTTCCTAAGTGAGAACTCACTTTAGGTGAGAACCACCCAAAACTACGTAGTTTTGGGTAGAAAAAATTAAAAAAAACACTACTACTTAGGGGGGTCGAAACAAAGACCCTATGTTTACACTCCACACAACTTACTACTGAGCCAATTGCTTTTCTTGTATTTTATGTCGCGCGCTGATAAATATATTATTGCCATTGTAGCTTCTATTGTTTAATTTTGATGCATGCTCTTATTAATATTGATTAAATGTGCATAGTAATAAATTATTAATAGAAAGAAAATGTCCATAATAATGAATTATTAATAGAAAAAATCCAAAAACATGCTCCAATTTCTTATTTATTTAATTCCTTTATATTTTTGTAATTTATGTTATATAAGAAAATATATTTTTTTAAATATACGTTAGAACATATATTTTAACTTTTAAAACACGAACTATGAAGTTTAGAACGTACGACATATTTTTTAGAACATGTGTTATGTTTTTTAGAACACGTGTTATGTTTTTTCGAACATGAGTTATAAATTATATTATAGAACAAATGAAAAAACGATCCAGATATCTACTAATTTTTTAGAACATTATACTTAATTTTTAGAACACAAATATATATTTTTTAAAACATACGTTATAACATATATTTTAACTTTTAAAACACGAACTATGAAGTTAGAACGTACGACATATTTTTTAGAACATACTTTATGTTTTTTAGAGCACGTGTTATGTTTTTTCGAACATGAGTTATAAATTATATTGTAGAACAAGTGAAAAAACGATCCAGATATCTACTGCTTTTTTTAGAAAATTATACTTAATTTTTGGAACACAAACTATAAACTTTAGAACATACGTTATGTTATTTAGAATGTAAGTTTTTTTTTTAACAAAAAAATAGCCCATATATTTACTATTTTTTTTAAAACATTATCTTAATTTTTAGAACACAAATTATAAAGTTTAGAACATATGTAACAATATTTAGAACATCGTCCTTAACAATTTAAAACATAAATTACAAAAATATAGAGGAATTAAATAAATAAGAAATTAGAGCATGTTCTTGGTTTTTTTCTATTAATAATTAATTATTATGCACATTTGTTTTTTCTATTAATAATTATTATGCGAATTTAATCAATATTAATAAGTGCATGCATCAAATATTAAACAATAGAAGCTACAAAGGCATTGGTATATTAATCAACATAAGGGAAGCAAATGACTCAATGGTAAGCAGTTTGGAGTGTAAGTGAGGAGGTTAGGGTTCGAACTCCAGCAACATTAGTGTTTTTTTATTAAATTTGACACCCAAAACTACGTAGTTTTGGATGGTTCTCACCTAAGGGAGAGTTCTCACTTGATCCTTCATATATATATATATATATATATATATTTCAAAGATGAATTTTCAAAACCTTAATTTACCAAAATTAAAACTCTTTTATGTATTTAACACAATAATTTAACCACAAATTAAGATTGATTTAGAGGTTAAGATTATTAAGTCGTTTAATCTAGACATCTCAAGTTCTAATGTAAATAGAAAACTTTAATTGGAAAAAGATTAATCTAGATGGTATCTGACGAGTCTTAAACCAAGCAGTCGGATAAATTATATAAAAAAAAACCAGCAACAATAATTTAACCCAAAACCAATTCTTAGATTTAAATCAACTTCAAATTTAATTAGTATTAAACTTATTAGTGGGCCCGCCTGTCCAATCTAGTCATTCCTTCATGGATTAGACTTGCACATACATATTTGATGTTTAACGAGTCCGGTCCAAATCTGCTCAAGTCTATACATAAAATGGATTGGTCTGAGAATGTCTTAAAAGCTCAAGTCGGCCTGGCTGCTCCGCTCTTATATATATTGATTTTTTTGTTAAACTTTTTTTGTTTATTTAAGAACATATTTATTGAATTTTGTTGAATTAATTCACTAAATTTTAGTTTGATACATTTGTTATTGTTTACAGGGCCGCCCTGGGCATAGGCCGTGGGTACGACCGCCCTAGGGCCCAAGGCTAAAAGGGGTCCAACATTTTAAATTTTAGGGAAAATTACAAAACTAAGTCAAATGGAAGACTCATTTACATATTAAAACCATTTACTCAACCTATTACATATCTAGACTGATTTTGTGTGACTTTCCCATAATACCCTCAATATTTACGCGCGTCTCGTCCCCTCCCGTCTGACTTCGCAAATTCCATATTATGCGAAGCTAATGTTCATAATAATTGATGAATTTAGTTCGCATATGCAAAGCCTGCGGAGCTAGAGTTTGATTTATTTGATGAATTTAATTCGCATATGCGAAGCCTGTATATATTTTGTAGCTAATTCGCGAAGTGGTATATAACAAAAAATTGCAAACAACAAAGGATTCTAACATTAAAATCATAACATTATCAAAATTTACAATAAGATTGCCACAATAAACTCTTAACAAATCATCTCATAATACATAGGCTACTATTCACTAAGATTTCCACAATAAACTCCTAACAAATCACTTCATTATACATAGGTTATTATTAACCACAGAGGGATGGACGTGTCCCACGGTGTAGACTCTTATTCACAACTGACAGTTGGAATGGATGTCTCTCATGGCACCCTAACACACCGGCTTCCAGGAATGAATATTACGTATTCAACCACCTTCAGAAAAATTTAATCGTGTTAGTCAGAAAAAATGAAGATTTGGCTTCGCGAAACAACGATTCGCTAAGTATGCGAACATAAATGTGCAAGGAATGTGACGCTCTGACTTCGCGAAACAATGATTTCGCGGAGTCTGCGAGGAGAAATGTGATGTTCTGGTTTCGCAAAACGCTGAATTCGCGGAGTCTGCGTGAGAAATATATCGAATTACCTCGCAAACTTCGCGTAATCAGCGTTTCGCGAAGTGAAATCGATAAATTTCTCCTCGACGACCTCGCGATAACCGCATATGCTAAGTGGATTTATGGGGAAAAACGCAGAAAAAACAGCATATACTTACATTTTTTTATGAACCCAATATGATAAACTGGGAAAAACGATGAAAATAACGTAGATTCACCATTTTTTCGAACGAGCAGGAAATGGAAGATGAAGAACCATGACTTCGTTTTCTAGGATTAGGAAGTTGCGGAATCAAGAGATGAAGAGATGAAGAGAGGAAGAAGAGAAATTCATTGTGATTTGGAGAAATGAACCATATTCGTGGAATTTAAAGGAAGATAGGAAGATCAAAAGTCTTGGAATCATTAATGGAGGAGCTGCCGCCGTTTCACGCAATCAAGGAAAAGAGGGGAGAGAACGTTCGCGTAAGGGAGGAAGTGGGAAGGTTAGGGGTATTATGGGAAAGTCACACAAAATCAGTCTAGATATGTAGTAGGTTGAGTAAATGAGTTTAATATGTAAACGAGCCTTCTATTTGATCTAGTTTTGTAATTTTCCCTAAATTTTATTGAATATATATTATTATTTTTTGTTATAATATGATATTTTAGATCTAAAATGGGTCCAAATTTCTATTTTAGACTTTTAAATACAATTTAAGGATCCATTATCTCAAATTTCTCTTGCGGCCCATAAAATGTCAGGACCGGCACTGATTGTTTACAATCACTGTTTCGATTTAATTTATGTTTTTAAGATAAATATATTAGTTGTGTAGATCGACTCGAACTGAGTTTGCAAATTAGTTCTCTTAGATTGGCCGAATCTAACTCAAGCACAAAATAAAAATAGGACGGGTTAAACTATGTTTAAGCAAAATATTTATATATCAAACCCGGTTGGAATCAGCCCGAGCACAACTTAACCTAACCCATTAACAAGTATAATCCTAATTAACTACTATTCTCCTCAAAGTAGAAATTAGAATTGTCATAGAATGTCGGTAAAGAAATTGAGTAAGAACTAAGCATTCATATTAATAAGTTTGAGCTAATTTAATACCTTTCTCTTTGCTAAAATTGATAAACTCAATATTATGCATTGATTTCAACCAAGTTTCTGACTTAATATATATTATAATCCTAATCCAAATCCAAATCAATTTGAAAAAATCATTTTTCCCATCAATTGATATCTCTTGATTATTATTTTCATGATTGTCATCAAGATGTATGCTTTTGTTTGTAAAGCTCAAAATTAAGTACTAGTGTAGTTTCTAATCTTGTTTAAGGTGCAAAAATATCTCTTAACGTTTACAGTTAGGAGCAATTTTACTCTTAACGTTTAAAATTGTACAATTTTACCCCTAATAGTGGCAGTTAACATCAATTTTACCCCATAACGTTGATAAGTTGGGTCAATTTGAGAAATTATACAACAAAGTTTCATCTCGGTCATGAATCTGGTAATCTAAGCTTCACATGTGCGTCTTTTTATCGGTCATTAATAACAGATCACAAACATATGATCAGACGTGAATTTTTTAAAAAATAAAATAAAAATTATACTTGTACGAGTTGGATAAAAAAATTTAAAAATTTAATCAAATTTATAAATATTAAGCTTCAATTCTATTATTAAATCACATAAAATATTAAATTTTTTTTAGAACCAACTAATATGTAATTGGTGAAAAATAAGAAACAAAATATGTGTTTTATAATAATCTCTGAAATTGACCAACTTGCGAATATTAAGGATAAAATTGTACAATTTTAAATGTTAGGGATATTTTCAAACTTTATCCTTTAAAAATAATAATTAAACTTGGGATTAAAATATAAAATCTTCCTTTTTTTCTCTTTATACAATTAGGGGAAGTTTAGTCCGGTTTAAAATAGGGAAAATTATAAATCTGGGTAAAATGGGAAGTCCATTTACATATTAAACCCATTTACTAATTCTACTACATATCTAGACTGATTTTGTGCGACTTTCCAAAAATACCCCTGACCTTCCCACTTCCCCTCTATCTCCGCGAATCACCGCTCCCCCCTATCTCCTTGGTTATGCGAAAAGTTGCTCCTGCATTAATGATTTCAAAACTTTTGATCTTCCTTTCTTCCTTTAAATTGCACGAAATCTGCACCATTTCGTCAAAATCACAATGAATTTCTCGTTTTCCTCTTTTTATCTCTTGATTTTGCAACTTGCGAACTCTAGAAAACGAAGCCATGAGTTTTCATCTTCCTGTTCGTTGCTTGGTTTCTTTCTTCTTGTTACCATCAAAGAAATGGTTTTTCTACGTTATTTCCTTCGTTCTTCCCATGTTATCATATTGTTATTGTCGCTTTTGGGAGTGAAAGGGGCGAAAAATGTAAGTATCTGTTTTTATTTCTGGGTTTTTTCATGAATTCACTTCGCAATCGATTAGCGAGCCTGGAAAGTGATGATCTACTTCGTGTATTGATGATTTCGTGACGTTCTGCGAAGAGAAAGAGTCTGAAAAGTATGGATCTACCTCGCGAATCTATTAGTTCGCGAAGTCTGCGAATAGATCCTTGATAACATCGGGATATTATCGCAAGGACCAAAAGAGATAATTGCCTTAAGTATGCCACGTAGCAAAGGAAACCGTTCGGCGGATCTCCCTGGATTAGCTCTAAGAGATCCGCTGGCGGGTCTCTAAAGGCGAATCTCTCCATTCGCCTTAATAACGGCTGGCCGCCGACTCGGCCATAAAGACCATTAATGAGCTATCAATTAGCTAAACCGCCAGGTTAAGAGTAACTCGTAACGGCCATTAAATGAGCATTAATGGAGACTTTCTAGTTACCTATAGGTTACGAATTTCCCAACTATAAATAGCCTACATCTAGGGCTATCAAAGGTACATTCATTCTTACATTCCCTAAGCTTTGTCAATACAGTTTATTCTCCATATTCGCTACTGACTTTGGCATCGGAGTGTCCCCGGCCGATCCCAACGGCGCCTCACAGGGACGTGATCCGATCAGAAGTTTCGCCAGTGTTATCAATTGGTGCGGTGAAGGTGGAGTCCTTGATCAAATAAAGGATTTTTCCATTCACATTGAAATGTCATGACCGATGAAAGGCAAAATCCCTTCTCTGAGATTGAATCACCGATAATTACACCACCAAGTGCTAGTCGCACAGGAACAACCTCTCCTAAAAATTATTGTAAAATGGATCGGTTCATCCAAATGGAAGATAGATCCAAGGAGGACTCGAAGAAGAAGAGAAAAGGCACCATTAACGTCATAGCTGGCGGACCTGGTTATCAGCCAACATCGAAGAAGGCAAGGACAACCACCCTTGAGAGGACGTCATTAAATCGCCCTTTCTCAGATGCAGGTTCGGAGATTGCACCCCATGCAGATGCACTGGTTGTCACCATGATGGTTGAAGGTTGGGAAATGAGGCGGGTAATGATTGACACGGGAAGTTCATGTAACATCATTACCCGAGGAGCATTCGCCAAACTCAAGATTGATCCTGTCAGGGTAGAACCAACTGTGGTCGATATTTTGGGAATCACTGGTCATACCATTCAGACAAAAGGTGAGGTTACTTTGGATTGCGAGCTTACTGGGGCTGATCAAGTTTGGAGAGGAGATTTGGAGTTTTCGGTCTTGGATGGACTACTAGCTTATAATATTATCCTTGGACGACCTTTTATCTCCGAAGTTGCAGCTCTTATCTCTATTCGCCATCTAACACTTTACATTCCCGTGGCCAAGGGAGGTGTGATGGTTAAAGGTTGTCAGAAGGTGGCCCAAGAAACATATTCCGCATCCTTAATGATTCGCCCTCAATCTAAGGAAGAAGATGAAGAGGAACACGTCACAATGGCTTTGGGCGAAACCGAAATGTACCCTATGGCGGAGGGGAAGCAGGTGCGGATAGCTAAAGGGCTACAAGGCGAGATTAGAGATGCGATCACCAAAGTACTTGGCGAAGTTGAAGATGTCTTCACATGGAAGGATGAAGTACTCCCCGGGATTAGCCCAGACGTGATCACCCACAAACTCAACATCGACAAAAATGCAGTCCCTGTGGTTCAGAAGAGGAGAAACCATGGTCCTGAAAGGCAAAAAGTGATTGAGGAAGAAATCGCCAAGCTCCAAAAGGCGGATGCCATTGAAGAGGTACTTTATACCCTGTGGTTGGCGAACGTCGTACTGGTCAAGAAAGCTTGCGGATCTTACCGTATGTGCATCGATTTCACAGATCTCAATAAAGCTTGCCCCAAAGATAATTATCCTTTGCCGTGCATAGACATGCTTGTAGATGGAACTGCCGGTCACGCAATGTATTCCTTTACTGACGTAAAGTCTAGCTATCATCAAATCCCTATGGAGCCCTCGGATAGAATCAAGACCTCGTTCGTAACGCATCAAGCCACTTATTGTTTCAAGGTTATGCCCTTCGGGCTCAAGAACGCGGGAGCTACCTATCAGAGGATGATGAACAAAATATTTGCGGACAATAAGAGTGGTAACTATTCCGTCTACGTAGATGACATGATCATTAAAAGCACGACTGCAGAAAAGCATGCAGAGGATATAAAGGAGGTACTGGGTGTACTCCGGCATCACAACATCAAGTTGAATCCCGAGAAATGCACTTTTGGAGCCACATATGGAAAAATTTTAGGATTCATGATCAGCGAAAAAGGAGTTAGCCCAAATCCTGACAAGGTCAAAGTAGTTCTAGAGATGCAAGCGCCCCGGAATATCAAGGAGGTACAATGCCTTAATGGGCGTATCATAGCCTTGGGCAGGTTTATCTCTTGCTCAGTCCGTAGATGTCAGCCTTTTTTCGAAGTTATCAAGCAGCAAAAAGCGTTCGAGTGGAATGAAGATTGTCAGGATGCTTTTGAAGGAATCAAACGATTCCTCGCAGAACCACCCATGATGAGTCGACCTTTGAAAGGAGAAGATTTATACATGTATGTATCGGTCACGGATAAAGCCGTATGCACGGTCATGATACGGGAAGAGGATGGCCAACAGTTCCCAATTTATTACGTGAGCAAGGTTTTGAAAGATGCTGAAACCAGATATTCAAAACTAGATAAAATGGCACTGGCTGTTGTAACCACGGCAATTCGCCTTAGGCCATATTTTCAGGCGCATACAGTAATAGTTCGAACCAATATACCAATGAGAAAAGTATTGCAGAAGCCGGACACTTCAGGAAGGTTGATGGAATGGGCGATCCGCCTAGGCGAATTTGATGTAAGATATGAAAGCAGGTCATCATTGAAAAGTCAAGTCCTGGCGGACTTCGTAAATGAATTCACGGATGAAGGGATATCTCATCCCAAACTTCCGTTAGAAGAATGGTCAATGTATACTGACGGGGCTTCATCGGCGGATGGAGCAGGTGTGGGAGTTGTGATCAAGGGTCCCCATTACATAAGATTGCGGTACGCAGCAAAATTAAATTTCCATGCCACTAATAATGCTGCTGAGTATGAGGCTCTGATATTGGGTCTACGTCTACTTCAAGAGATCACCCCAGAGCGGATCGTGATCTACAGCGATTCAAAACTAATGGTCAACCAAGTAATCAAGAATTACGAGGTAAAGGACGAGGTCCTGGCCAAATATGTAACAAAAGTCAAAAAGTTGCTAGATAACCTTGAAGCTAAAGAAGTCAGATGGGAGTTGGTTCACATACCAAGAGAATCCAATACGGAGGCGGATCAATTGGCCAAAATGGCTTCTTGTGAGGCAAATTGGGCGGATCCGGACTGTCCCTTCGAAGTAAAAATGGCTCCGGCGTTTGCATCTGCAAAAGTATCCCTACTCACAACGGTGGAAGAGGATTGGAGGACGGCCATCCGCCAATATCTGCTAAATGGAACATTACCTGAAGATAAGGAAGAGTCGCGAAGGATAATCAGAAGAGCAGCTTATTTCTCCTTGATCAACGATGGTCTCTATAGAAAATCCTTTAGCCATCCTTGGCTGAAGTGCATTCTACCCGAAGAAGGACAACAAATCCTCAAGGAGATACATGAGGGGTCTTGTGGGTCACATGAGGCATCCGCCACGATTTTGAAAAAATCCAGGTTAGCAGGTTTCTATTGGCCCACAGCCGAGTTAGATGCCCAGAGTTTGGTAGAATCTTGTCACAGTTGCCAGATTCATGCAAATGAATCACACACTATCAAACACATCCAGAGACCAATCATTGAAGGTCGTCAGTTCGCCCTCTAGGGAATAGACATTGTTGGCCCATTTCCTCCAACTCGCCGGCAAAAGAGGTATGTAATAGTAGCGGTGGACCATTTCACCAAATGGGTAGAAGCCGAGGCTGTTTCCTCCATTACCGCAGAACAGATAGTAGAGTTTGTCAAGGACAACATCGTGGGAAGATACGGCATTCCATATACCATCATCACTGACAACGGAACGCAGTTTAACTGTGGCAAGTTCAAGGCTTTTTGTGAAGTATTGGGCATCCTAAACAGATTCGCCTCCGTTTATTATCCTCAGTCCAATGGAATGACCGAAGTGACCAATCAAACGATTGTAAAAGGGATAAAAAAAAGAGGCTGGGAGAACACGACAAGAGATGGGCGGATCAACTTACAAGTGTTCTGTGGGCCTATCGTACCACTCCAATAACTGCTACGGGAGAAACGCCATTCGCCCTTTCTTATAGAGTAGAGGTCGTAATCCCAGTTGAAATACAAGTCCCCAGCGATCGAGTGGCCTTCTATTGCGAAGAGGACAATGATAAACGGTTAAGGGAGCGCCTAGATCAGGTTGAGGACAGCAGGAACCAATCCTATGTACGCATGGCAGCGTATAAACAGCGGATTGCATCCTATCATGATAAAAATGTCAAGCTTGTGGATCTAAAGATGGGGGATCTGGTGCTTCGTAAAGCTGATAAAATCCAATCTCGAGAAGGCAAAGGCAAGTTAGGGATCAACTGGATAGGTCCATACCAGATAGTGGAGAAGGTAGGACCGGCCACATTCAAAATACAAGACATGGAGGGCAATACGCTACCACGCACATGGAATCTCCAAAATCTCCGCAAATACTTCGTCGGAAAATGAAGCATGTTCACGGTCTTAAGTGTTCTTTTCCCCTTAGCAAGCTTTTTCCCATGTGGTTTTTCTTGTTAAAGGTTTCAAAGAAGCTCCTTTACAAAGACCTGTTCGCTGTAATAAGGTGTTTTTCCCATTAATAAACATTATTGATCATTTTTATGTCCTTTACTGTTGCAATTTCAGTATTCCATAAAGGGAGCATCTCACGCTCTCTACATGCACAATAGATCCGCCACTTGGCGGATCGCGGTCACCGATAGAGTTAAAACGATCCTTGGACGTAAGGTCTCTACACTCTCTTACCCTTCCCAGAGAAGGATCTATAAGTCCTGCGGGCGGATCATTTCACCTCAAAGATAGGTAGCAAATTGAACCCCTGGGCAGCTTTACTTCCTCTAAGAAGGAATAGAACAGCTTCAAACCTTCACAAAGGTTCATACAATGGAGTATGGCTGGCCACCTACTCCAAACCAAAATCTCCAAGCAAAAGCTAAAAATAATAGGGGCATCCCCTTTCTTCTTCGCCTATGCCGCTTGAGGATCCTCCTCCTCCACAGTCATAGATTCGCCACCAGTAAAGATATCTCCTCAAGAACAGAACCTAATGAAAAAACGAAATCAAAGGCTGGTTCCATAACTACCTTGGGTAGTATTCCTTTATAATTATCTGCCACAACTGTGATGACACTAAACGTGTCGGCCATAAAAGGACATCGAACAGAATGCTCGTTAACGCGGAAGCATAAGACAGCACACAAAAGTCCAAAAGCCCTGAAGGGCTTTAAAGGCATTTTGGGGGGGCTTCTGATAACATCGGGATATTATCGCAAGGACCAAAAGAGATAATTACCTTAAGTATGCCACGTAGCAAAGGAAACCGTTCGGCGGATCTCCCTGGATTAGCTCTAAGAGATCCGCTGGCGGGTCTCTAAAGGCGAATCTCTCCATTCGCCTTAATAACGGCTGGCCGCCGACTCGGCCATAAAGACCATTAATGAGCTATCAATTAGCTAAACCGACAGGTTAAGAGTAACTCGTAACGGCCATTAAATGAGCATTAATGGAGACTTTCTAGTTACCTAGAGGTTACGAATTCCCCAACTATAAATAGCCTACATCTAGGGCTATCAAAGGTACATTCATTCTTACATTCCCTAAGCTTTGTCAATACAGTTTATTCTCCATATTCGCTACTGACTTTGGCATCGGAGTGTCCCCGGCCGATCCCAACGGCGCCTCACAGGGACGTGATCCGATCAGAAGTTTCGCCAGTGTTATCAATCCTCACATTTCAGACCTCGCAGACTTCGCGAAAGCATCGATATGCGACGTAGATATCACATTTCAGACCTCGCAGACTTCGCGAAAAAATCGATATGCGAAGTAAAATCACCTCTTCCCCTGCACATTTACATTCGCATGCTTCGCTAATTTTCATTTCGCGAAGCCAAAATCTTCCTTTTTCATAACTAACACGGTTAATTTTTTCTGTAGATGGTTGAATACGTAACATCCTTTTCTGGAAGGCGGCGTACTGGGCTGCAGGGAAGATGATTTTCCTTCCTGTATAGGGATGAACTTCCCCAAGATTGACACATTCACTCCTGAAATGATTCGTTAGGAGAGGTTGTGTCAATCTCGGGGTGCACCATGGGACACGTCCATCCCATGGTGCCAATCTTCAAATTGGACCTAACTTAATCTGGTGCCAATTTTGAAGCGGATGCGTAATCTTGGTACCGGATTAGTTAGTTTCACTTTGAAATGATTAGTTAGTAGAGTTCATTGTGGCAATCTTGTTGTAAATTTTGATAATGTTATGATTTTAATGTTCGAATCCGTTGTTGTTTGCCAATTTTTGTTATATACCACTTCGCGTATTAGCTTCAAATCATATCCAGCATTCGCATATGCGAACTAAATTCATCAAGCAAAACAAACTTCAGCTTCGCATATGCGAACTAAATTCATTAAGTAAATCAAAACATTAACTTCGCATGCTTCGCATATGGGTGAATATGCGAAGTCAGACGGGATGGGGCGAGCTCTGCGTAAATATTGGGGGTATTTTTGGAAAGTCACACAAAATCAGTCTAGATATGTAGTAGAATTAGTAAATAGGTTTAATATGTAAATGAGCTTCCTATTTGATCCAAATTTGTAATTTTCCCTTTAAAATATAAAATCTTGGAATTTCTTTCTAAAATCTAATCCTAATCCATCAAATCCCCATTGATTTTTAAGGGATAAGGTATAAAAAAAATTTTAAAAATTAAAAATACTCCTATAGCCTTCTAGTTGCCAACTAAAAATAATTTTATTGATATGAGTAAATTCGTGAACAGTGCTTTCACATAATCTGTGATTTCTGTGGTGTTTGGGATAAGACGGAAAAGTAATTAAGGCGGGATTAGAGATCGAAGACCCTATTCCGATGCTTGATATCTTGTATGTCACGTCCGTATTTAAAATATTCGAATTTTTATATATATAAAGATGGAGGATCAAAATGGATATTTGCCAGGTTTCTGATATATATCTCAAACCATTTCCAGAAGGTGCCGCTTATCTTCTTTTCTTTTTCTTTTTCTTCTGCTTTCATCTTTCATCTTTATCATCATCGTTCTTCGACCGTTTCTCCACCGTTTATTTGATTTAAGGACATTTGACCGTCCGAATCCCTCGGAATTTAAACTATAGCATCCTTATGTATTTAGAGGAGAATGTCTTAGACAGAATTTTGAGTTTCAAAAGCGTTTGGAGGGAAAATATCTTAGACAGAATTTAGAGGAGAATCAATTGGGTGTATTTTCTTCAATTAGTAGCCAATGTAAGTAACTATCAACTATATTTTGAGTTTTATGTATATAGATATATATATATATAATCAAATAATTTGCAGAAATTGATATATTAGGGTTTATACAGGAATATTGTAAAATTGAGGTTTTTCACGATCTTGCTTTTTATTATGAAATTATAGTTCAAATGAAGCTATTGACTATACTTATATGTGAATTCGTACAACGGATTAGCAATCCGACGCTTTTGGGTTAATTAGTTGGTAAAAATGATTCGAGGGATAAAAATAGTCGGATTAGATTTATAGTTTGATTCATTTACCAATCTGATGACCCGCGAAGCCAAACCGGGCCGAATCTTAAACACAGGCCCAACCTATACTTAGACCCATGGTCCAAGATCAAACGGGCTCCGAATAAAGGAAGCGGGTAAAGCGAGTAACCGCCCCGAAATCCTAAACGGAGTATTAAAACTCCCACTCAAAACAAACGAGACCACGTTTGTTGCCACGTAAGGGACGTGGCCTGGAAGGAGTAACCGCCCTCGGCGGTTACTTAAGAACACTTATAAAAAGCCATAGAGGCAAAGAGGGAGGTAGGTTCACATTTTTCCCCCGCAATACTATTATCAATTTACCGACCTTCCTATAAAAACTGACTTGATCGTCGGAGAGTTTTCCCGGAGATCCTGTCTCCGGTTCTGTTTTGCAGGTAACTACGGCGAAGACCATCAAGTTGAATCCAGCAAGTTATCATTGGTGCGGTGAAGGTGGACCTTTTTTACCAGCATCTGGTTAAAGGTACACAAAGAACATGTCAGAACCATCACGAACGACCGGCGTTACAACCAGATCCACTAGTATGAATTCAAGGGGTCCACGGATTGCGAATTCGCAGCCTGCGAGTACACAGCCTATGGTGCCCAGCTCATCGAACCCTTCGGGACAATTGAGTCCATTATTGGAAGTCCAAGTGCAAACTGAGATGGAGATGTCTAATAGCGATTTCGTACAGATGGCAGGACAAGTCTTGGCTTCAAATATGAGCCAAGCGGCGGGGGATCGAATGATTAGTTTGTTAACTGCAATCGCTGATCACAATACCGCCGTAGCGGTTGCTCCTCAAGAACCTGTTGTCATCTCGACACAACCATCGACTATTCCCACCATATCTGCGCTTCCGCAGCCATCTCGAGAGCCAAATCAGTTGGGTCAAAGTAGTCGCATGAACCCACACAGCCACCCAGGCAACTACTCGCACCAAGATCCTAGTATGACGATCCATCCGACTTGGCAAACATCCCAACCGATGTCGGTAATGCCAGGAATCCTTCCGCTACGACAAACGGAGCCCTTTGTTCACGGACATTCAGAGTTGATGATGTCTGGGGCGAATACGTCTGGGCAAGAGCACACTTGGAACTTTGATCCTATAACTGGACGGCGGCTAGAACCACAGCGAGAACAAATCTCAACACCGATTGGCGGGTGGATGCCACCCAGAGTTCACCAGCAGCGGATGGAAGAGGTTCGACGAATACCCCATATTGAATTGGAAGATCAACTACGGAGCATGATGGAGCGAATGGGGTACACACCTAGGGCGAGAGCAGAGGTGCAGAGCGATTCGCCTTTTGCTCCATCGTTGCGGGAATTTATTCCAGATCACAGGATAAAAGCGCCGGCGATACCTAAATACTATGGGGATCCAAATTCTGATCCTGAAGCACATGTCAGGAACTATAGAGAATTAATGGATGTGGCAGGAGCGAGTGAAAGCATAATTTGCAGATTATTCTCGACCACTTTGGGCGGAGCGGCATCTGATTGGTTTCGGTCTTTACCTGCTGAATCCATTCACAACTGGAATCAATACAGTCGTGATTTCTGTGCAAAGTTCGTGGGCTGTAAAGCAGCGGATGTGACGGATAGGCAGCTGAAGGAGATCAAACAGAGAAACTATAATTCCCTAAGGGAATTTGTTGTCGCATTCAATGATATTCTGGTGCGGTTGCAGAACCCAGATATCGTGAGCATTCGCAACATTATAGCGGATGGAACCACGGATTGGAGCATGCGGGAGGAAATCATCCGCAACAAGCCACGCACCGTGGCTGAACTCATGAAGATAGCAAAAGAATTCATGGAAGTGGACGACGTTAACAGAGAGCATAGAGCTCAAACCCGGCGAGAAAGAGAGGCGGCTAGATCCACTTCGGACAGTCGGCGACATCAAAACCAAACACATTACAAGGATAATCTTGTTCGAAAAGGCAATCGTTCCTTTCAAGGGGGGGATATCAAACACCATTGAACACGACTCGTCATGAGGTGCTACTTTGGATTGAGAAAAACCCCCTGAAAAAGGATGTGCAGTTTCTTGAGGCGAAGGGACGAACCAATTTGGGGTGATATCTTAACAAATATTGCAGGTTCCACAGATTGAACGACCATGACACGAACGATTGCTATGAATTGAAGAGGGAGATTGAAAAGCTGATCGAGAGGGGCAAACTGAGTCAATTCGTAAGAAAAGAAACGATTGATGAGAAAACAACGCTCCCGCATGAGGTAGAAGCAAGGCCAGAAAAGAAGCAGAAAAAAGGGGTGATAAACGTGATAGCAGGCGGGATCTACGAGCCTCCAACAAAAAGGGCTCGCCGTGAACAGCGAAAAAGCAACACGCATAGGGGGGATGCCCTCAATTACTCATTTGCGCGAATCACGGAGCCGCACGCGGATGCTTTGGTGATTACGATGGCCGTAGAAGGATGGGACGTTAAGCGGGTCCTTATTGATACAGGCAGTTCTTGCAATGTTATTACTCGGACTGCATTCAACAAGTTGGGAATTAACGACGAGCGAGTGGAACATACGTTCATGGATGTAACTGGTTTTGGGGGCCAATCATCTCAAACAAGTGGACAGGTGGTGTTGGAGGCACAAATGGGCGATAAGAATCTAAAATGGCGAGGTGATCTAGAATTCGCAATTGTTGATCTCCCATTGGCCTACAACATAATTTTGGGGCGTCCGTTCCTATCGGAAATGGAGTCGCTCATCTCAATGAAGCATTTGACATTACATTTGCCAACACACCAAGGGCGAGTCATAGTTGAAGGTGATCAACTTGTATCTCAACAAGCCTATACATTGTCACTTGAACCAAAGCCAGATGAAGAGGATAAAGTTGATGAGAAGTTGCCGGCGGAAGCATTAGGAGAAACGGAACTATTCGCCATCTCAAATGACAAGAACGTACGAATAGCGGCAGGACTCCCAGAGGAAACGAAGAAAGCCATTACCGAGGTGTTGATCCAATGCGAGTCGGCATTCGCCGCTCCGAATGAAGTGCTGAAAGGAATAAGTCCAGACATAGCAACCCATCATTTGAATGTGGACAAAGGTGCAACCCCAGTGCGACAGAAAAAGAGAGGACATGCTCCTGAGCGGCAGAAGGCGATTGAAAAAGCAGTGGCGGATTTGCTAAAATCAGATGCAATTCGAGAAGTCACCTATCCGGAGTGGCTAGCCAATGTGGTGCTAGTCAAAAAGCCAAATGGAACGTACAGAATGTGCGTCGACTTCAAAGATCTGAATAAAGCTTGTCCGAAGGATATGTATCCGCTGCCTAACATTGATATATTGGTAGATGGGACTGCAGGATTTGAAGCTTTATCGTTCACCGACGTGAAATCCAGTTACCACCAGATACCCATGGAGAAGGCGGATGAAATCAAGACATCATTCATAACTCATCAGGCAACTTATTGCTTCAAGGTGATGCCCTTTGGACTGAAAAATGCGGGAGCAACATATCAACGGATGATGAACAAGATATTTTCAGACAAGTCAGGCGAGAACTTCTCGATCTACGTAGATGACATGATCATTAAAAGCAAGAAGATACAAGACCACCCGCATGATATTAAAGAAATCCTGGAAGTGCTGATCAAATATGGCCTCAAATTGAACCCAGAAAAATGCACGTTTGGAGCAAGAGCAGGAAAATTCCTGGGTTTCATTGTTAGCGGCAAGGGAGTTGAGGCGAATCCTGAGAAGGTTAAAGCAGTGATGGAGATGAAAACGCCGAGGAACATAAGAGAAGTACAGAGACTGAATGGGCGGTTGGTGGCATTAGGGCGATTCATATCATGCTCAGCTAGAAGATGTCTACCTTTCTACAATGCCATCAAAAAATCTAAGTCCTTTGAATGGACGCCGGATTGTCAAGAAGCATTCGAGGGGATAAAATGATTACTATGTTATCCGCCCTTAATGAGCAGGCCAGAGGGTGGAGAAGATTTATTTCTTTACGTATCCGTCACCAGTATGGCGATATGCACTGTGATGGTGCGAGAAGAAGAAGGGCAACAATATCCAGTGTACTATGTGAGCAAAGTCTTGAAGGACGCAGAACTTCGGTATTCGAAGTTAGACAAAATGGCCCTCGCGGTCATAACCACGGCGGCTAGGTTAAAACCGTACTTTCAGGCGCATACTATCATTGTGAGAACTGGAATTCCAATGCGAAAGGTACTGCAGAAACCTGACGCATCCGGCCGATTAATGGAATGGTCAATTCGCTTGGGAGAGTTCGATATTCGCTACGAAGGAAGACCAGCACTAAAAAGTCAAGTACTTGCCGATTTCGTGAATGAGTTCACGTGGGATGATGACGAATGTCCAAAGGCACAAAAAGAAGAGTGGAGCATGTTCACAGATGGGGCATTATCCACAGATGGAGCTGGACTGGGAATCGTCATCAAGGGCCCGGAGGTTATTCGCCTGTACTATGCGACAAAGTTAACATTCGAAACTACCAATAACGCCGCGGAGTATGAAGCAATGATATGCGGATTGAAGTTGCTTAATGAACTTACGCCAGAAAGAGTGGTAATCTACAGCGATTCTAAACTCATGATAAATCAGATCACAAAAAATTATCTGGTGAAACAGGAGGATCTAGTCAAATACCATCAAGTGGTCGGCAGATTGACGCAGGAGTTAACACACAAGGGAGTCGTCTGGGAAATGGTGCATGTTCCGCGAGGCCAGAACACAAAGGCTGACGAATTGGCAAAAGCAGCGGCGAGTAGAGAACCATGGAGTCAAAAAGCATGCAATTTGGAAATAAGATCGGCACCAGCATTCGAAGTCGATCAGATTATGGTCATCGAAGAGCTGGAAGATGATGAAGATTGGCGGATGCCCATCCGCCAATATCTGGAACAGGGAGATTTACCGGTTGATAAAATCTTAGCCAGAAAGCTAATTGGGCAGTCAGCGAGATACTCAATTCGAGATGGAACTTTGTATCGGAAATCGTATACATGTCCATGGTTGAAATGTATTAGCCGCAATGAAGGAGACTACGTGCTGTGAGAACTCCATGAAGGAATTTGTGGCGCACATGAAGCATCCGTGGCATTGGCAAGAAAAGTCAAGTTGATGGGATATTATTGGCCAAAGGTGGTGGAGGATTCCCAGAAGATGGTAGCGGAATGTCACAGCTGTCAAATCCATGCGAATGAAAAGCATGTTCCCGGAGCCGAACAAGTCACTATAATGACGGCATGGCCATTCGCAACATGGGGAATCGATATAGTGGGCCCATTCCCAGAAACGACAAAGAAAAGAAAGTACTTGATAGTCGCAGTTGACCACTTCAGCAAATGGGTAGAAGCGGAGGCAGTAACCGCTCAAACACCTAAGCAAATGATCGAGTTCTTACGAGAGAACATTATCATGCGATTTGGAATCCCACAAAAGCTTATAACCGACAATGGCACCCAGTTCAACTGTGTCAAATTCAAAGCATACTGCGAAAGCATGGGGATCAAGAATCATTTTTCTTCTGTAAATCATCCCCAATTGAATGGAGCCGAAGCAGTCCTACCTGTTGAAATCAAGTCGCCTACAGATCGGATAATTTATTATTGCGACACACAAAATCCTATCAACATTAGAGATGCATTGGATTCTGTTGAAGAACGAAGAGAAAAAGCTTACATGAAAATGGCAGTGTACCGCAATAGAATCAAGAAGTATCATGACAGAAGGGTGCGAAAAGTGATCATCAACGAGAGCGACTTGGTCTTGAAAAAAGCAGATAAAATACAATCCAGAGAAGGCAAAGGCAAATTAGGCGTCAACTGGATTGGACCTTACAGGGTATCCAAGAAGCTGGGACCATCAACTTTTGAAATAGAAGAAATGAGCGGAAAAAAGCTCCCGCGCACCTGGAATCTAGAAAATCTACGCCTATATAAACAGGCCGAGTAGTTCAGGGAAATGACGAGTACTCTTTTTCCTTTTATGAGTTTTTTCCCACTGGGTTTTCTGATAAAAGGTTTTAATGAGGCTTTGATCCCGCACAGTTCGTATACCCATGTAACAAAAAGTCTTTTTTCTTTATCAATAAAGATATTCAATCGTTGCATACTACGTCCGAATGCGGATCCTTTTTAATACAAACACATAAATGTGTTATCTACAAACGAAAGGCGGATGAATCGCACAAGACCCTATGGTTAATCTTAAAAACACATAAACGTGTTGCCTATTAAAGAAAGGCGGATGCATGATTACGCATCCTCCGCAAAACCTTATGGTTAATCTTAAAAACACATAAATGTGTTGCCTATTAAAGAAAGGCGGATGCATGATTACGCATCATTCGCAAAACCTTATGATTAACCTTATGATTATTTTTGAAAAAAAAATTATAAGGCATAAAATTAAGCGAATAAACGAGTACTCAAAAATTGCAAAAAGGGTCTGGCCACCCTAGCGGAAACAAAACTAAACTACGAAAAATTACAAGTACGAAAGTAACGGGCATTAAGACAAAGAGGAATAAAAGCGACAATTGCGCGTGTAAGTAAAGCGGCAAGTAAAGAAAGAAAATTGATATATACTGGCAGTTTGTTACAACAGTTCAAATATAAATAAAACTACGCTACAGCTTCCTCTCCTTCACCTCTATTGCCCCCCTCGCCTTCAGCGGCTCCCTCGTTTCCCCCAGTGGGGGGATCTGCTTCAAGCGAATCCTCAACCATCGAATCAGTAACCGCATCAGAGCGAGGTACCTCTTGCTCAGAGTGAGAAACATCGTGTGGTGCCTCTTCTTCTGCGTTCTGATTCGGGATCTCGCGGCTAATTGGAGAGTCCTGGAAACTCTGCCAATCTAAGAGGAGTACCTTATCCATATCAGCATCCTCGGCCTCCAGCTTGTCCCACTTCTCAGTTAAATCCTTTTCAGGGATGGGAACCTTAGGGCGATTAAGTACTCGATCTGGATGCCCATGCTCATTAGCGGCATGAATTCGCTCCCCATACCAATAGATGCGAGCACTATCTTCAGCTATGATCTCCTCAGCCCTCCTCTTTTGCATCTCTAGAGCCTCCTTGGATGAATTTAGATCATCAAGGGCCTTTTGCAGCTCATCGGACTTAGCCTGGAGGGATTTGAGAGCTTCCTCCTTCTCGCTCATAGCCTTCTGACAAGCACCTTCAAGGACCTTTGCCTTGCCTTGGACATCATCAAAAAGCGACTTCTGAGTCGCCAATTCAGTACCAAGGCTCTCCAACTCTTTAGCTCGCTCAGCATCCCTTCGGAGAGCGCCCTCCGCGAAATTGATAATCTGCATATAAGACGATTCGCGAATAAAAAGAGCGAATAGAAACATGCGGTTACTATGGACGCAAGATCCTTGAAAGGGAATGTCAAGCTTTTACCCCCAAAACAACAATATACCTCTATGGCACGCTTCTCGATCCCCTCCATAGCAGTAGGAAGCGGTACTTGCTCTCGCACGCGGGAAGCAGAGGGGAGTCGCCCAAGGACATTGCATATGGAAGAAACAATGTCCTTACAGGAAAAGCTCACGGCCATACCAAAGGTCCTAGTCCACCACCCGCTAATATCGGGAATTGGCTGCGAATGCATAAGGAGAGAGATCAGGAGAACAACAGATAACTCATGAGAAAAAATAAACAACACGAAAAGAGGGAATAAATCAAGATACCTCGTGAATTGGAGTACTGCTCTTTCCTTTGGATGAGGCGGATATGGGTGTACCGCCAACAGTAAGGGATACAGAGGTGTTTTTCTTCCTGGGACGAGAAGACTCCGTATCCGCATTATTCTTTCGCTTCCTAGTTAAGGGAAGGTCCTCGGAAGCAGAAGCGGGACCTTATGATACGGAAGCAATTGGGGGGGAAGCCGCCTCAACAGAAGGAGTCGCCCCCACAGGAGAATTCGCCCCTGCAACAGAAGTTGTTCCCTCCATCCGCTTCTTCCTTCTTGCTAGAGCCTTCGCCTCCCGATCTGCAGCGAGTTGAGATAAAGGATCACCCCTGCAAAGGGTTAAAAGAAATCATCAACTTGGAAATAAAAAAAGTACCTTGTACAAAAACGCGATAAGGGATATAGACAACGCGATCTCCCTCGCGGTAGGCAATCGCTACTCGGCTTCTTAGCATATGGAAGGCCTGATCATATATCCATACAAAAGGAGGCGTACTCTTCAAGAACTTTATAACAGCGGATTCTTCCTTGCTGGGGTAACCGAAGTTCAAACTCTTTACATTGGGCCGGCCCCAGCGGCGAAGGAAGTTTGGATTCCCTTCATTAAACTTGATAAAGAAATAAGACCGATCCCACTCGCGGATTTTGTTCAACATCTCGTCAAAACCGTAGTAACTGCTCTGACGGATGAAAGTAAAATACCCCACCGAGCTTTTAAAATGATGAAGCTTGGAGAAAATCTTGAGCGAGAAGGGAACCTCCAGACAATCCGCTAAAAATTTATCCAGGGTCAAATCGGCCCATCCATTGGGATGCAGTTGTCCTGGTGCGATTCCATAACCACCAAGGATAGAAGCGATCTCATCCGCCAGCGGATACGTGAAACCGCAGATAATTTGGGCGACAAAAATGGTGAAATACCCCTTTGGGTAGTCGCCCGGTCCTCTATCCTCCCCGGGAATGATGGTTTCCAGACCTTGGAGCCAAGGATACTGCTCCCGCAAATCATCAATCGTCTCGCGGCAAACCAGGCTTCCCGACCTATCCTTTTTTGGTAATAAACGGGGAGTTGGGACAAGTGGTGGAATCAACTTCTTAGGGTCAAAACCTAGACCCTCGTCAGCTGTATTCGCCAGATGGAGAAAATCGGCGGGATGGGAATCAGACCCAGGAGAGCTGGTTGAAGCTTCATCAACCATCTCATCAACCTCATGAGACACCTCGCGAACGTAATTTTCGTCGAACGGTGCGAAATTAAGGTCAGGGTTCGACATATTAAACGAAGAAAGACGAGCAGCAATAAGAAAAGAGTCGAACGAGTTACAAGTTACGGAAAGGAAAACTTACATGTGAAAGAAAACACAGAGAAGAACGAACGCTAAGGGGTTGACGCTGGAGACGAAATGACGGAGAAGGAAAGAACAATTTTCGAATTTTGAATATCCAGACAAAAACGAAGAGTCCCCTATAACATATGAAAAGACCCTAAAGGGCTCTTGCCAAACTAAGGGGGAGGCATGTGATGACCCGCGAAGCCAAACCGGGCCGAATCTTAAACACAGGCCCAACCTATACTTAGACCCATGGTCCAAGATCAAACGGGCTCCGAATAAAGGAAGCGGGTAAAGCGAGTAACCGCCCCGAAATCCTAAACGGAGCATTAAAACTCCCACTCAAAACAAACGAGACCACGTTTGTTGCCACGTAAGGGACGTGGCCTGGAAGGAGTAACCGCCCTCGGCGGTTACTTAAGAACACTTATAAAAAGCCATAGAGGCAAAGAGGGAGGTAGTTCACATTTTTCCCCCGCAATACTATTATCAATTTACCGACCTTCCTATGTCAGTTTTTATAGGAAGGTCGGTAAATTGATAATAGTATTGCGGGGGAAAAATGTGAACCTACCTCCCTCTTTGCCTCTATGGCTTTTTATAAGTGTTCTTAAGTAACCGCCGAGGGCGGTTACTCCTTCCAGGTCACGTCCCTTACGTGGCAACAAACGTGGTCTCGTTTGTTTTGAGTGGGAGTTTTAATGCTCCGTTTAGGATTTCGGGGCGGTTACTCGCTTTACCCGCTTCCTTTATTCGGAGCCCGTTTGATCTTGGACCATGGGTCTAAGTATAGGTTGGGCCTGTGTTTAAGATTCGGCCCGGTTTGGCTTCGCGGGTCATCACAATCGTATTAAGACGATGATTTTGAATCGGGTTGTCCGGTATAACGAGTAGTGTAGACTTATGTTTTTGGTTTGTGTTAAAGAGACGTTTGGAATTGAATTAAAGTCGTATGGTAAAAAGAAATGTATGGACCTTAAGTTGAATTGGTTTAAGAATTGTCTATAGAGTAAAATAAGTTCGTTTAATCACTTGAGTGCTGCGGAAAATCCGATTTGTGTCGGAACCTTGTGATGCATTTTTCGACCAGATATATGCCGAATCTGTCATGGAATCCTAAATGAAAGTTCTTTATTTTTGTCTTACGTTTCCAGAGTTTTTGAATTACCTTAATTGGACTCCGTATGAAAAAGTTAGGCTGGAAACGACATATGTTGGTCATTTTAGCTTTAAACCAGAATTTGGTTTTTGTTTTGATTTTTCTCCTTATTTGAGAGATATTGCTACTGGTTTATATAATAAGTCAGTGGTCATGTCTCACCATCTTATCTCGTCTTATTTTAGATCGGGTTTGACAGTTACACACATACCGGTAAATATAAATATATGAGAATGTGTAATTGAATATATACCGTGAATAATTCGAAAGATTAATGAATTAATAACTTTATCAATTGAATTAAGTTACGGGGTTTAAGTATATATGAAATATAGTTTACTCTAAAATTGTTGGAACTACGTGGCTTTGATTCCCGATTTAAAGATTGCAAGATGATTCGGGATACGTAGGAAGCTTGATAGAATTATCGAGTCCAAGCCAAATAATTAAATAAACTTTGGGTAGTCCAAATAAATGTTTATTCTATTACTGTTAGAAGTTCGTTATCCTCTTTACTATTCATATCCGATGTCGTTTAGTGTCGGATGTGACATTGTAAGCTTGTCTAATATGAATTGCTCAAGGTTGCGCTTAATTGTAGAAATTATGTAATTTTGAGTTCTTTTATGAGCTTATTATGTTTAAACTCTTTGTTGTAGGTGTGAGCGAAAAGAGGAGTTTTCAATTATGGATAAAAATACAAACAGATAAACACGAGTGTTGGACTCATCTTGATATGTTGTTTTGGCAAGACTTACTTTTACTCAAATGCTCAAAACATGGACTCATTCCAAGATGATTGATTTTATCATTATTATTAGACTTACCATTCGGCTAACTGAGAAATTAGCCAACCGAAGTCGACTTTAAACCATAGAATCCAGATCTGTGGATACAACATATTAATTTTGGCATTATATCCTTTAAAATATAGTTTCGATCTTGTTGTTCATTTTAGTTCTTTTATTAGTGTGGATGCTCACGATCAAGGTGTTTAAAGCGTAAATAAATACGAAATGTAAATTATTAACAAATTCCAAAAGGGAAAAATGAGGTACATATCTTACAGGGATATAAGAGACAAATGATTTAGTCCATGAATAAGAATGCATGAAAAAATGTATCTTAACTCGGTTGTGTATAAATGTTTTAATGCCTTCGAAATCAGGATCATCGCGTCATAAAAAGTTTGTGTTCCACATGTTTCGAGGAATCTCCTCTTCGTGAGAAAGGGACGCCCCCCCATTGCCTTTGGCTAAAGGAGTAACCAAATTTTTTAGTAATTCAGAAGATATCTGACATGTGTTTAGCAACAGTCGTATGGATGAAGGATCAACAGCCGCATAGCTGGAGGAAGATAAAATACGTATTGTTATATATATACTTGTTAAATTTATGGGAACTGAATCCACATGTAACTATTAAAATGTAATTCCTAATCAGGCAAATTTACCTAGATCAATGCTTTTGTATGGTGTTAATGAGTGGCATATGCTTCTTTTATAAGGAAATGATAGAACGCCATAACACATGATTTCCTACTATGTGTGCTCAGTGACCATAAGATGGAAAATATATGATCCCAACTTATCCTAGTCTGAGAATCGCTTCATAATTGAAATTTATTCTTTAGAACCTTGACTTATTCTAAAAGTATAATCTAATGTGTATATATTGGAAGGATGCTCAATATGAGGCATGTGTGATTCGGCCTAGAAGGGACCAACCAGACAAGTGAATTAGATTATGATGGAAAAAAATGAAGTAAGAAGGAAAGATCTCTATATGGCCACATCTTACCATTTTTATGTTTCACCGTCATGACACTTATGTGTGCATTGTAAAAATAAAAAATTATAGAAATCAAAGGAATTACGGTGGATGTGATATGAAATCTAAGATAAAGCCTATTACAATTCATGTTCAATCAAAAAGCTATATATTTTCAACGAGTGTATAGTACTAGATTTGACACATATCCATCAAGAGGTTATGTATCTCCAACGAGCGCATAGCACTAGAGCTGTCGACTATATATCTGTCACACGAACCATTTTGCAAGTATGAATGAAACGAGATGATGCAGGCATCTCCAACACGAGATCTAGAGTGGGAAAGACAAAGAGCGATGGGTTGCCACGGAAGAGAGACGAGGAAGATTTCAGGTACCCAAAGGGCATAACTGAGGTGACACGTCGTGTCGCTCGGCGTGCCATTGCAGTTCGACGTGCGGAGCTCGTGTGAATCAAGGACGAAATACCGCGGAACATCAGGACTGGATCCACACACAGTGTGGGTTATGTGGCACGATGTGTGAGTTGTTTGAGATGCCTCTTTCACCAAGTTGAAGTAGAGGGGACAATGGCTGCCACACTCTTTATTACTGTTTTACCATTAGGCTTATTATCATCTTTGTCATTTGCACATCTATTCCTATACTACCCGTATCTTTAACCTTTCAAGTTTTAACCTAGTGGAGATATTGTAGTACTTTTGCACACTTTTATATGAGGTATATAACCCTCATTTGTAATGAAACTCAACTTTTGATGAATGAAAATTATTAACCTCATTGGAGCATAGATATATACCTTCTTTGGGATTAACTCTTTCAAATTAGGCTTGAGAAGAAATATTTTTGTGGATTTACGATTAAAATCCTCAACTCGAGATCGATTCGTATCACGAGATCAGGAATATATTTCTTTACATGCGAGTGAGAGATATAGGAAATATTCGGATCGAATATTAACCGTCCGTAACTTGAATGCGCCGGATCTACGATTGGGTGGGCAATTAGGTTTTTTTCTAATTACAAACTATATATAGACAACTAAGCCACACTAATCATAACCCTAACTGAAACCCTAGAATCACAACACAGTAGAGAGACAAAAGAGTTGTCTTCCTCTCTTTCTCTCTCGATTGGTCTTAGTTCGTAGATTTATCATTTCTTATTCCAAACAACTTCAGTATAAGAGTAATGTGACTATTCATACGATATCATCCTTTCAATTCTTGTTATAATCGTCTCAACCATTATTTACGTTTTAAGAAATAACCCGATAATTCATACACCAATTGTGATGCTATAAATCCTTGAAGGAAGCAAAAGAAATTGCGATGAGAAGAAGACAAATAATAAGTTAAAAAGAATTGATAGTGGTGCATTATTTAAATGAGAAGTTGAAGAAAGACAAAGGCAAGGCAGGATGCCACTATTTCAAGCAACCATGACATAGCACCACATTCAGTCACATCTCATTTCTGGGATTCCAGGTGCTATGAATGACACCTACTTCACTAATTTAAATTTTTTTTTTTTAAGGGAACTAATTTAATTGATTTTTCCAATTTTAATCATACAAACCTTAAATGGGAAAGAAATAATTATCCAGCATTCTTTATTTAGTAACTAATAAGCTTTTGTCTCAATTATGGAGGAATTAGCTTCAAAATTATATACATAATTGTTTTTTTAATTGAAATACGGATCTAGCCCAATGGGAAGTCCAACCAGGTTGGCATCCCCGAAAAGACAAAGAATCAAATATATAAATGAAAAGATAAAAAAAGCTTAACTTACCAAAAAAAAAAGCTTAACAAAACAGTAATTTTATCTGTAACATTATAATGATATATTGAAAGCTTAACATAAATACACATGACAAATTTCAGATATTATTAAAAAAAATATAGATATTATTTTATATATTTTACATCTATTGGTTTATAAAAAGATGGTTTTTTTACGTTTTCTTTGTGATTTAAAAATAGATTTGAAGATGAAATACTTTTAAGTTTAATTGAATTTTTGGATTTTAATTTTTTATTCAGCACTTGTAAAATATAAAATATAGAAAAATATTTGTTAATTATATATATATATATATATATATATATATATATATAATTTATTATTTATAAATATTAACATTGTCTATGAAGATAACAAAATTTAGGATTGAGAATAGAATTTTATTAATAATATATGAAATCAGTCCAATTTACCAATCTTAGGCTTTTCATTTTACTATTTATGTTATTTTATTCCTAATGTTAGCGGCAAATGACAAATTTACTTGTAACATTGAATAGTTAATCAATTTGAAAAATAATTAATCAATTTGTTTTCTCAATCATGAATCTTGTCATTTACACTTTACATATGCGTCATTTTATTACTAATTAGTAAAAGATCACAAAAATATGAACAAATGTAAAAAAAGATTAAAAAATTATTTAGTATTTTGTACAAGATGGAGAAGAAATTCAGTTATTTCATCGAATTTAAAAGTATCAATCTCTAATTCTATTATTAAATCGCAAAAAATTTAATTTTTTCTAAAACCAACTGAAATGCAACTGGTGCAGAATAAAGAACAAAATAAATGTATGTTATAATGATATCTAAAATTAATCCAACTTGTCAACATTATGGGTAAAATTAATCTTAACTGCCTATGTTATGGATAAAAATTGCATCAATTTTTAGACGTTATTTATGCACCTTATCCCTATAATCACGTTCAAAACCAAGGCCGTCTGGACCGCCTAAATACTCGAAATCGAGAATTCATCCCAATTTTCTAAACGATTTTTTGGCCCCTAAGTGATTTTTAACCGTCTGAACTCTATCACCTAGGCGCGGCCTAACGACCATCAACAACAATTTTGTTTTATTGTTGAAACAAAAGTAGATTAATTTAAGTGTGAGATTTTCAGTTTTCACATTACTTGTTTGTGCAAATAATTTTCTAAATTTTATTATTCTCTACTATCCACACTCAAGCTGAAATCCACACGCCAAGGCAACTGATTTTGACAAATATAATTAATTTATTTTTTGGATTTATTACAAAATAATTAATTAATATAGCTGGCAATTCTCTATTCACTATCCAACAAATATATTTATTATTTATACGTCCTACACAAACTTTAATTGGTGTAATCCAATTCTCACAAGTGTACCTTTTTAGGCATCAAATAACCAAATTTATTTTTTCCTTTTTAGGACAAATGGATGAAATTGTAATAAATTTACAAGTTGATGACTAAATTGGAAATTTTCATACTTAGAAATTAAATTTGGCATGCTTTCAGAGTTAATAATTTGGTATTTATTTCTATTGTATTTTTTCTTAAGTTTCGTGTTTGATGTTATTGTTAGTTGTTTACTGTTTAAAAATTTAGTTACTTTTTTTTTACTAAAAGCATTTGTTTTAAAATTTTACTAAACACTATTTATCTCATATTAAAAGTTAAAAGGTAAAAAGTAATTCCGAAAAATAGAAAAATACAAATACTTACTGTTAACATTGGATTATTTTACGCATCTTGATCACATCTCACCCAAAACTTAAATTTTTAATTAAATAATATGTGAAAATATTATAGGTAGGATAAAATTTGACTATAGTGTTTTTTTAAAAACTACAGATTTAGCCATAACGAATGAAATGTTGCAAGTTTAATCCTAACATTTTCAAAAAAGATCAATTTTACATTATAAAAAGTTTGAAAAAGCTGGTTTAACTGTCATATTAGACATTCCAAACAAATTTATCGATATACTAAAACAGTTTCATACATTTGTTGTTGGTTATTTGTAACTATATTAGTAATACAATAAACATTTTAGATACATTGACAAAAAAAATTGTGATTAACTCGTACATGACAGGCTTAGTTTTTAGCATTTTGAAAAAAAAAATTATAACGGTATCAATAACACAATAAAGATCTTAGACCCAATTGATCTTTGAAAGATGTGATATGACAGTTAAATAATAATCAAACAAACATTTTCAAATTTTCAATAACATATTATTAAATTTGATCTTATTTGAAAACGTTAAGGTAAAATTTAAACAATTCCATATATTAAAACTAAATTTTGTTGGAGTTACAAGATGAATCGTTAAAGCAGTAAACATTAGTTTTGCTATTGTTAACTAGTAGTTAGGAATTGATTAGTTTTGGCGGGATTATTTGCTTTGCTGTCAACATGCTTTAGTCATGTTAAAGGTAGTATATAAACCTGTACTGAGAAAAGGATTAAACACAATGAATTCATACTTCCTTCTATCATCTGTTCATATGGTATCAGAGCATGGTTCTTTCTTCATCGATTAATGGCGAAAGGTCGAAAGATCAGAGAGATTCCGTTTGAGGAACGGTTTCCGTCAGATGATGAAGAAGAGATCGTAGCGTCTTCCAGACGAGGAAGAAGTAGAGAACGCGTTTCAAATCCATGAAGAGGAGGAGATCAATTTCGCGATCCTGAGGCAACAAACAGAGAAGAAGGAACTCGTAATCACAACATTGCAGATCAAGAAATTGCAAACATGAATAACCTAATTTCTCAGAATCAAGATAATCCTGGTTTAACGATCATCAATTTCCAATTAACCGGAAACAACTACATCTCATGGCGTAGAGCTGTTATTCGCGCCCTCACTGTCAAAGAGAAAAGCAATTTCATACTCAAGGATGAAGAAGTACCAGAAGAAGGCTCAACAAATTATCAAAAATGGCTTAAACAAGATTGTTTAGTTACAGCATGGATAATCAACAGCATGTCTAAAGAGATTCCTGAGGGTTTTCAGTATGCTTCAACATCAAGAGAATTGTGGACAGATCTGGAACATCGCTTTGGCACAAGCAATGGACCTATGCTCTACAAAATTCAAAGAGAAATAGCATTGTCTGTTCAAGGTAATGCTTCTATACTTCAATATTTCAACAAACTGAAACGTCTGTAGGACAAATTGAGTTTTCTAACTCCTATTCCCAGTTGCCATTGTGGAGCCTCAAGAAATTGTGACTGCAATGCTTTTCAGCGTATGGCAGAAACACTTGAGGATACCAAACTGATGCAGTTTCTCATAGGTTTAAATGAAAGTTATGAACATGTTAAGAATCAGGTTTTATTGATGGAGCCATTGCCTAACATCAATAAAGCTTATTCCATGTTATTAAAAGTAGAAAAACAACATGAGATAGCAATTGATCAACATATAGAGGTAGCAAACATGGCACAAACTGGAACGAAAAATAATGCTGCAGGAAATAGGAATAAAGGCAATTCTAAAAGCGATAAACAATGTGACCATTGTGATATGTACTAAGGCAGGATGTTTTAAGCTTGTTGGATATCCAGAATGGCACCCAAAATTCAAGCAACAATAATGTTTTCAGAAGAAGAACAATACTGGGAACAGGTCAGGCAACACTAGTTATAATCGAGCAAATGCAGTACAATGTGGTAATATAGATGTTGCGAATGAAGCTGGCACCGATTATGATAGTATTGAAGAAAATGTTAGTGTGAAACACATGTTAAATGAAGTTTACAGGATGCTTAAAGGAAAAGATAAAGAGGTAGCAGATTCACCAATTCAACATCCAAACCACAACATGGATTTCACAGCTTTCGCTGGGTTTTCAGGTATGAAATATCCTAATGGTCAATTTACATTGTGCTGGATTTTGGATAGTGGTGCCACTACACATATGTGCTCAATTGAATCATTATTCAATGTATTGAAACTTGCAACTCATAACCAACAAGTAATCATGCCAGATGGAGCTATACAGCAGATCAAATCTATTGGAAATATCAGATTATCACCCAACATTGAGTTGGAGAATGTTCTATATGTCCTAAGCTTCAAATATAACTTGTTGTCCATAGGACAGTTACTAAAGCAAACAAACTTAACAGTAATTTTTCAATCACATTACTGTTATCTACAGGATAAGGAAACTGGCATTATCAAGGCTGTGGGATGGTAGAAAGATGGTCTATACATCTTGGATGAAAGATCTTTTAGTGAAGAAGAGATAACTAGAATAAGAGATTTTTGTTTTTCTAGTGTTAACTGATGCGCCCTCACCTAAGTCTGAGATGAAGACTCACTAAGGGATAAGTGTACCCCGTCGTTATCAAGTAATAAATTTCTGGTTAAGTCTAGGTTATCGTCCACATGATTTATTTCTGCAAGTATCAAGCTACTCGGTTTCAGGTGTTATCTAGGCTTAGGGGGTTTTGAGTTGGTTTTGCTAAATTAATCTACTCCTAGGTTGAATTATACTATTCATAGCTAAGTTATCTGATTCTAACTAAGTTATTCTACGCCTAATTAAGTTACTCTACTCCTAATTAAGTTAAACTACTCCTAAGTGATCTTTTACCAATGCAATTATCCGAAGGAACATGAAGGGATACGATGATAATGAAAATAGATTGTTTAGGCAATTAAATTAAAACCTAAGTCACTTGTATCCGAGGAGATTAACCCGACCTATCCTCCTAAAGTTCCTAGTTCGTGATTCCCTTGTAAGGCCGAAACTAGCTCTAAGGCTCAGCAATTTGGGCTTAATCTTCTATAGGATCGGCAATCCTATAGGCACTGACTAGGTCAGATTCAGCTCACAATATGTGCCAACTTGATTTTGGGATTATCGAATGAGTTAAACCAATCAGACAAAGCGTAAGACAAAGATTAAAGCATTAAAACAATTGAATGAACAAGAACTATAATATATATCAAAGATGGACAATATTGTCACGAAGTTACAATAAGCCTAGAATTCATAACATGTAGTAGAGGCTAGACAGAATGTAAAAGAAGAAAAATCCCTTTCAGGGAACTTGTCTACCAATGCAGGCGTCTTTCTAGGACTTAAGGATGGAGCTTGAGCAATCCTCGGTGAACGGAGCTTCGGAGGTGTCTTCAATGGAGGTTTGAAGGATATGGAGGAGGTGGGGAGGATTTCTCAAGAGGAAAAACTAAGAAAATTACAAAGATAAAAGATATCTAATTTACATTGGAAAAACTCGATTTATAGGCGTGGCTCGGCACTCTTTTTGACCTATTTTCGTGTCCTTATTGGTGTAGAAAGTCGTGGGGTCCATTGTGGCTTTGTGGGGGCGGAATTGGTCTTTTTGACCAATTCCCGCAGGTCTGCTCGCCGAGCAGGGCGAGCTGCTCGGTGAGCAGGGCTACTCGCGACGAGCAGGCCTCCAGGGGCCTGCTCGGTGAGCAGGCATGGCCTACGTAGGCCCGCTCGTCGAGCGTTTTTGCCCGGCATGCCCTTGATGCTTGCCGACTGCCGTCGATGCCCTTTTTTGCCTGAACTTACACCTGCGCACGTACAGAAACTCCAGATAACATTAGTCCAAAGGCTAAATTGATCCGCCAATCGCTTATTTTGAGCAAACGCTTCGTTTGGTGCGACTTTTGACGGACCAATTAGCTTCAAAAGATAACGAAATTATACTATGCATGCTATTTTGGCCGTAATTGCCTAGATTAGTCATAAAACGAGCCTAAACGACGAAAAATAAATAAAACGTTTCCAATTCCTAACTAACTCACATAAAAGCATTTAAATACGAGAAATGCTCGCTTATTAACTAAATAATGCTAAAACCCGTCCTAAAACCGTACGCAAAGATAGGGGTTTTTGACCCCTATCAAACCTCCTCGCACTTAAAACTTTACTTGTCCCCAAGTAAACTAAAAAAAACTAAACCCGAATCACAAGCAAGCTAGAAAACCTCCCGGTTTGACTAGGTGCTTGACACAATTTCGAGCATCTGTAATTACATGCATTCGGAAATACAAAGTAGAGACACGATATCCAAAAGCCGCATTTCAATTATCATAGGTCATAGTTTTAAGCAAAATGACACATGTTCAATTAAACGAGCTTCAGGGGATCGCTAAGTAAAACACCTCACCATGGATAGTTCACTCATTTCACACAATTTTGGTGGCTAAAGTGTTTTCTCTCGGCTTATGTTCCTACTTAGGATTACGTTGATTTTGCACGTTCATCCGAGTTCCTCTACTATGCTATATGATTCCGATGATATCAAAAACAGCCTCTAATCGGGGTTGTAATGTGGTTAGAGGGTTAAGGGTACAACAAGGGTGAATAGTTCTAGCGCTACAAAAACAAAGCTCAAATGGCTTTAGCAAATATGAAGTGACTGAGCTTTTTATTCATCCCTTATTTTCTTTTTGGGATGTTTTCTTGAGACGTTTTTTGTTTTTAAGAACTGGGGAATGAAGTTCTTCCCTTTTGTTCGTCTCTTTTCTTTTCTTTTTCTGTTTTTCTCTTTTTCTTTTTGGGATAGTGATGCTCATTCACTTCTTAGCCTTTTGGCTTGCTACTGTAATGCCATAAACAAAGATAAAGCGCTAGAAGAAAACAAAGGCTCAATTTGAGCTTTGCAAAAATTTTAGGTTAAGTAGCAAACCAAGTTGTGGTTTGCAAAAATAGGTTAGAACGAAAGAAAAATTCTATAAACTACAAAAATATAGGCTCAAAGGGGCTTCCTAGAGTGGATGAAAAAGAGAAAATAAGGTAAAGAAAAAGGGTTAATTCTAATGAGGCTGATTTCATCGTTTATCATCTCAAATCATTGCATGTAGGTTCAACACAGTATTAGGTGCAAAATCTGTAATCTTTCCACAAGTCAAAGCATTCACACAGAAATGTCAAGAAGAAGAGCTTTTTGATGTTCGCTCTTAGGTTCAAATTCAACTCACAATTCCTTGGGTTTCAATTTTGTGTTTACTAGTTTTTCCCCAAACTCAAGTTCAACATCACATACCTTCAATTCTTAAGTTATCTACCTAAGTAATGATTTTAGCATTTCTTCAAAAGTAGGGTCTAAATGCAAACTTTAGCTCATGCTTTTACAGATACAAGGGTTGTGTCCTACATCTAAACTAGTTGTCATGCAATCTTAGATTCGGTTCTCAGCCCTCAAGGACAAATAACAAAGTTTATATTCGAAGGAGGTTCACGGTTTTAGGTCCTAAACATGCAAAACCTAAATAAAACCCGAAAAACGCAAAACTAAACTAGACACAACGCAACAAAAATTTAAAAATTATACAATTTTTGTAAGTTTGTCTACCCCTCCCCCTCACACTAAAAATATGCAATAAGTTCCAACATTGCATCACAAACCATAAAGTAGAAGTGCAAAAAGTTAGGGTGGAGAAGAAAACTTACGGATTTTATCGCAATCGCCAAAAATTTGATGATTTGCGGTGCCAATTATTTATTTATTTATTATTATTATTATTTTTCAGCTCCGTTCAGGATTTAAAAAAAATCTCGAACAGTTTGCTTATCGCGGCCGAGCAGCGGGCTGGGCGGCAGTGCCCAGCGGCGGGCTGCGCGCCAGCGCTCAGCGGCAGGCTGGGCGCAGTGCCCAGCGGCGGGCTGGGCGCAGTGCCCAGCGGCGGGCTGGGCGCCAGCGCCCAGCTCGCCTGGGCCAAAAAATATATATATTTTTTTAAATTTTTTTTAAACCTGAAAACTTTAACATAAAAATAAAAATAAAATAAAATAAAAGAAAACTAAACAACTAAATATATATATATATATATATATTTATTTATTTATTTTTTTAAACGAACATTTTTTTAAAAAAACGTAAAAGAAAACTAAAAAGACTAAACTAAAAGATCAATGTATAATCTAAATAAAATAAACCTGAAAAGTTTTATTAAAACTTGAGTTGCCTCCTAAGAAGCGCTACGTTATAGTCGGTGAGCTCGACATAGAATTCCCGCCTAGGTGTATGCTTCTACTCGCGTTAGGAACTCGAACTCCTTAACAAATAACCCGTACCTGCAAAATGGATTAAGAGCCTCAAATAAGTTTAATGAAAGTAGGAGGCCGAATTTAAACATATTATGAAAAAGTTTGGTTTGCTCCCTTTTGGATTCTCTTGGTAGGTCGAAGAGAATGAAAACTTCTGAACAAGGAGTAAATCCAAACTTTTCGAACTTTTGAGGAAAAGGTAGTTGATATACACAAGCTTCGATTTGATCGTTTATTTCTATCACATGATTTAGAATTTCAGATTTTGAACCGAGGTTGCTTACCGCTTCTGGTTCTTTACTTACCTCGAGTGATGCATGTGATAATGGACTTGGTTCTACCTTTTTGTCATTCCTCAAAGAGATGGTTTGAGCTGATTCCCTTTGTGGGATTTCTATGTTTTCCTTTATGCCTGGGAGAGCATCTCGGGATTGCTTTTGCATCTCTTGGTTTATTTGAGCCAATTGGTTGCTCAAGTCCTTGCAAACCTCCTAGTTGATTGTAAGTCGGGCTGATATTCCTTTCAAAAGGGACAACACCTCATCTTGTGAGCTAGAGGGTTGTGGAGGAACTTGGCTTGCTTGTTCGTAAGGGAACATTCCCAATTCGTTTTTCCTGTGCTCATTAACAAACCTATTTAGAGGCCTCAACATGTTAGGGTTCCCGTAGGACAGATTTGAGTGTTGAGGTCTCCTCCAATCACTACCATAAAAGCTGTAAGAATTGGGGTTAGAATTATACCTTTGGTGATTACCCACAAAACTTACACTTTCATTGGTGTTGAGGCTCAGTTTCGCCATCAAGATATCCATTTTCTCATCTAAGTCGGCCATGGAGGGATTGGGAGGCTTATTCTCCAGGGCATGAATGTATTGTCTTGATGGGATAGTAAACTTTTGAGCTTGCCACTCGACTTTTTCTTGCCAATTCATTGATCAGAGAATGCTGAGAAAAAGTGAAGTTCTAGCACAAAGGTTGATAAGTAACAGTATACAGATATGAATAAGTATAGAAAAGTATAAAGAAATTATATATCAACAAGTATAGACGATATAAACAAAGATATTTACAATGAATGCCTAAACTAACAAATCGACCTTTGGTTCGATATTGCAGAAGAAATAAATCCCCGGCAACGGCGCCAAAAACTTGATGCGCCCTCACCTAAGTCTGAGATGAAGACTCACTAAGGGATAAGTGTACCCCGTCGTTATCAAGTAATAAATTTCTGGTTAAGTCTAGGTTATCGTCCACAGGATTTATTTCTGCAAGTATCGAGCTACTCGGTTTCATGTGTTATCTAGGCTTAGGGGATTTTGAGTTGGTTTTGCTAAATTAATCTACTCCTAGGTTGAATTATACTATTCCTAGCTAAGTTATCTGATTCTAACTAAGTTATTCTACGCCTAATTAAGTTACTCTACCCCTAATTAAGTTAAACTACTCCTAAGTGATCTTTTACCAATGCAATTATCCGAAGGAACATGAAGGGATACGATGATAATGAAAATAGATTGTTTAGGCAATTGAATTAAAACCTAAGTCACTTGTGTCTGAGGCGATTAACCCGGCCTATCCTCCTAAAGTTCCTAGTTCGTGATTCCCTTGTAAGGCCGAAACTAGCTCTAAGGCTCAGCAATTTGGGCTTAATCTTCTATAGGGTCGTCGATCTTATAGGCACTGACTAGGTCAGATTCAGCTCGCAATATGTGCCAACTTGATTTTGGGATTATCGAATGAGTTAAACCAATCAGACAAAGCGTAAGACAAAGATTAAAGCATTAAAACAATTGAATGAACAAGAACTATAATATATATCAAAGATGGAAAATATTGTCACGAAGTTACAATAAGCCTAGAATTCATAACATGTATCAGAGGCTAAACAGAATGTAAAAGAAGAAAAATCCCTTTCAGGGAACCTGTCTACTAATACAGGCGTCTTTCTAGGACTTAAGGATGGAGCTTGAGCAATCCTCGATGAACGAAGCTTCGGAGGTGTCTTCAATGAAGGTTTAAAGGATATGGAGGAGGTGGAGAGGATTTCTCAAGAGGAAAAACTAAGAAAATTACAAAGATAAAAGATATCTAATTTACATTGGAAAAACTCTATTTATAGGTGTGGCTCGACCCTCTTTTTGACCTATTTTCGTGTCCTTATTGGTGTAGGAAGTCGTGGGGTCCATCGTGGCTTCGTGGGGGCGGAATTGGACTTTTTGACCAATTCTCGCAGGTCTGCTCGCCGAGCAGGACGAGCTGCTTGGCGAGTAGGGCTACTCGAGACGAGCAGCGCCCTACTCGGCGAGCAAGCATGGCCTGCTCGGCGAGTAGGCCTCCAGGGGCCTGCTCGGCTAGCAGGCATGGCCTACGGAGGCCCGCTCGTCGAGCGTTTTTGCCCGGTATGCCCTTGATGCTTACCGACTGCCGTCGATGCCCTTTTTCGCCCGAACTTACACCCGCGCATGTACAAAAACTCCAGATAACAATAGTCCAAATGCTAAATTGATCCGCCAATCGCTTATTTTGAGCAAACGCTTCGTTTGGTGCGACTTTTGACGGACCAATTAGCTTCAAAAGATAACGGAATTATACTATGCATGCTATTTTGGCCGTAATTGCCTAGATTGGTCATAAAACGAGCCTAAATGACGAAAAATAAATAAAACTCCAATTCCTAACTAACTCACACAAAAGCATTTAAATGCGAGAAATGCTTGCTTATTAACTAAATAATGCTAAAACCCGTCCTAAAACCGTACCCAAAGATAGGGGTTTTTGACCCCTATCATTAACACATCTGTAGTTTCTGATATTTGGCATAAACGATTGGGCCATGCATCTTTTGACGTTTTGAATCATATTAGTAACATAAAGGCTACTTGTATTTCAGAAAATTGCAATGTTTGTCCCTATGCAAAGTAGTACAGACTCCCTTTTTCAAGAAGTTCAATAACAACAAGTGCTAAATTTGAATTGTTACACATTGATTTATGGGGTCCATATAAGATAGCTTCTTTTACTGGTGCAAGGTACTTTATTACACTAGTAGATGACTATACAAGGATGGTTTGTATTGTCTTATTACAGTAAAAAACACAGGTTGCTTCTGCTATTGAAACATTTCTGAACATGGTACAATGCCAATTTGATACACATGTTAAAGTCATACGCAGTGACAATGGAACTGAGTTTGTAAACTCCAGTTGTCAAACATTATTTCAATCCAGGGGCATCCTGCATCAGACAACTTGCATTTACACTCCTCAACAAAACGGAGTGGTTGAGAGGAAACACAAACATTTACTTGAGGTAGCCAGGGCTATTTTGTTTCAATCCGGAATTCCAACTACATTTTGGGGTGAAGCAGTTCTGATGGCAGCATCAATAATTAATGTCCTTCCATCAAGAATCCTTAATTGGATATCTCCGTATGAAAGGATGTTTAACCAAATACCTGCTTATGATAAATTTTATGTTTTTGGGTGCAGGTGCTATTACTCAGATACTAGACCAAATAAAGATAAGTTCAGTCCTAGAAGCCATTCTGGTGTGTTTATGGGATTTACTCCTGGAAAGAAGGGATATAAGGTTTTCAATAAGTCTACTAACCAAATTCTTACATCTCGAGATGTTCGGTTTGTAGAAAACAATTTCCCTTTCTTGATATCACAGTCAAGTATACCTCATGTATGCTCAAAATCCCAACAGCCCTTAATTTCCCAATCCATTCCTCGAACAAATATTCCCTCAACTCCACCTGATGCACTATCAAACACCTCTCTTCCACCTGATGCACTATCAAACACCTCTCCTCCACCTGATCCACCAAAAACAACAAATATTCCCAATCTTCGAAAATCCACCAGAATCATTAAAGTGCCGACTTGGTTAAAGGATTTTGCTGCTTGTCAACAAGTGCAGAACGAACAAAGACCAACTTCTGTCACAATTACAGATGATCACAAGGCCTTTTTTACTCAACTATTGCAACTAAAAGAACCTACTAAGTACGAGGAGGCAAAACTCCAACCGGAATGGGTTCAAGCAATGCAAGCAGAACTACAGGCTTTAGAAGAGAACCACACATGGGATATAGTTCCATTACCAAAAGGGATACGACCCCTAGCAGCTGGATGGGTTTATAGAATCAAATACAAATCAACAGGAGAGGTGGAGAGGTGCAAAGCAAGGTTAGTTGCTAAAGGCCATAACCAAGTGTATGGAGTTGATTATCATGCCAATTTCAGTCCCGTGGCAAGACAAGTTATAGTTTCTAGCTATTGGTGCTGCACGAGGATGGAATATAGAAGAGATAGATATAAATAACGCATCTTTACATGGGACACTTGATGAAGATATATATCTACAAGTCCCTCAGGGATATGATAAGGTACCAAATGGGTATTATTGCAAGTTGGTTAAGTCTCTTTATGGGCTTAAACAAGCTGGTCGTCAATGGCATAAAGAGCTATCATCACAACTCTTAGCTTATGGTTTTTCTAGATCAAGGAATGATCACTGCTTGTTTACTCAAGTTACCTCAAATTCATTTCTGGCAGTGTTGATTTATGTAGATGACATCCTTGTCATGGGTTCTGACCAATTTCTTATTCAAGATGTCAAGGATTATTTACATCCACTGTTCACTATAAAAGACTTGGGTCCAGCCAAGTATTTTCTTGGAGTGGAAATTACAAGAACAAGTCAAGGACTACTGCTTACACAAACTAAGTACATCAGAGACATGTTAGTCGATGCAGGGCTTGAAAATGCTCAATCAGTCACTAGTCCTATGTTAATTGACTCCACTCTCTTATCAGATGCAGGTGTCACATTAGATGATCCTGGCATATATAGAAGATTGGTAGGGAGACTACTCTATCTCGGTTTTTCCAGACCAGACATTGCATATGCTACCAACCAACTAAGTCAATATATGCAAAAACCATGTCAGCATCATCTGCAAGCTGCTCTTCATGTTCTCAAGTATTTGAAGGGGTCCATGACATGTGGATTGTTTTATCCAAAGGACTCTGATATTACACAAATAGTTTCTTACTATGATGCGGATTGGGCAAGGTGCAAAATAACGAGGAGATCTTTAACTGGATTTTGTATTATGATAGGCAATTCATTGATCTCTTGGAAGACAAAGAAGCAACCGACAGTGAGCAAGTCATCTGCTGAAGCTGAGTATAGGAGTATGGCAGTGACCTCATGTGAATTAAAATGGATTTCTTATCTGTTAAAAGATTTTTTGTCTTCAACCAAAGATGCCAATTCCGATGTATAGTGACAGTCAATCAGCAATTGCAATTGCTAAAGATCCTGTCTTCCATGAGAAGATCAAGCACGTTGACATTGATTGTCATGTTGTTCATGAACATATTGCAAATGGTTTTGTTTCATCCTCATTCATATCTACAACAGAGCAAATTGCAGATTTATTCACCAAACCGCTAAGCTCTGCTCATATGCTTCCTGCTTTGAATAAGATGGGTTTTGGAAGGATAGATTCATCTTGAGGAGGGGTTGTTGGAGTTACAAAATGAATTGTTAAAGCAGTAAACATTAGTTTTGCTATTGTTAACTAGTAGTTAGGAATTGGTTAGTTTTGACAGGATTATTTGCTTTGCTGTCAACATGCTTTAGTCATGTTAAAGGTAATATATAAACCTGTACTGAGAAAAGGATTAAACACAATGAATTCATACTTCCTTCTATTATCTGTTCATAAATTTGCACTTGATTAATAATCAAAACGTTAGAATCATTATCAGTGGATTTAAAAAATATAAGCTAATAACAATTTTTATATTATCTTCAATAATGTTGTTACGTGTGCAATGATTTAGAATTCAATAATATGTAAAAGTCATTTTGAAATTCTTATTTTAAATTATTTGAATTTAGGTAGAAGGATTTATAATATCTACCAACTACATAAATAAGGTTATACTTTTAAGGCTTAATAGGCATCCAACCCCCTAAACTTGTAACTTTTTCACTTGCCCCTCTCAACTCTCAAAAAACATCACATACAACCCCTTACACCCCTATATTCGGTCAAAATATTAACCCGTGTAGAAAACTCGCTTGACTGTTGACCACACCAATGTCACGTGTCACTTTTTTTATTAAAATTTTTCATTCTGGCATAAGAATTCTGATTGAAATCCATCTCTGGTAGTTGCTTGCCGAGCACAAATGGGCTTGCTCGCCGAGCATGAGTCTCAATGGAAAAATTTAATAAAAAATGACACGTGACATTGGTGTGGTCAACAGTCAAACGCGTTTTCTACACGGGTCAATATTTTGACAGAACATAGGGGTGTAAGGGGCTGCATGTGATGTTTTTGGAGAGTTGAGGGGGTTGAGAGGTTGTCTCCTAACTTGAAGGGGCCAGGTGAAAAAAAGTTACAAATTTAGGAGGTTGGGTGCCTATTAAACCTACTTTTAACGCATATACAAAGGGATAAATATTCCAAGTAAGAATGGATTGTCATTATTTTTTTCTCTCAGAAAAAAAATTTAATTTACTCAATATTATTCAAAAAGAAAAATGAAATCTACTCAATAATGTGTAATGTATATATAATTAATGTGTTTGAGATTAATCAAACACAAACTCAATTTACTATTTTTGTCAAATATGTTCAACACAAGTTAGCATACAATACCAAACCTTTCCCTAACTTGGAAATTATTTATAATGAATTATTCTTTGTATACATGTGATTCTTATTTCATTTCTTAAGATTGTCGTTTATATACTTTTAATACATTTTCCATTTTCAACAATTTGCCAAAGTTTTCAAATTATCCGAACTTGTAGACATTAGGTCTTTAATCGTACCATTTATAACATTAGGAAACGAATCAAAAAAAAAAAAAAAAACTCAGGTGTAGAGAGGGGGTTAGTAAAGATTGCTTATTCTTTTAATTTTATAAACAATACTAGCAAGATTGTCACCTTATTAGCAACTCTTTCTACCTCTAACCGATGCTAAAAGTTATTATAGTGGATTGTTACAAACAATTGACTCCAATGATGTCTGGCGACGATTATTAGAATTAATCATCACTAAAGGTCATCATTTCAAACACGTGTTTATTTGAGTCATTGGCATCAGTTGTTTACAATTAACCGGCGCAAATGACCCCAATAATTAGGATCTGTTATTCTTCAACCGACACCAAATGGGGTCTTTAGGTCGGTTATGTAAATAACCGACACCAGTGACCATCATTAGAGTTGGTAATTTAAATAATCGACACCTAATTACCTAAATTAGGGTCTTTGTGTCAGTTGTTTACATAATCGACCCTAAAAACCTAAGATAAAAAAACGAAATATCTTTCTTTTTCTTCTTCTTCCTTCTGCTTGAGTTTGCGAAATATCTTCGGTTGTTTAAATAAACCTAAAACTTCGATTTCATTCTTCTTCGTTCTGCTTGAGTTCTTTCTTTCATCTTCCTTCCATTGTGCGATTAAACCCAACTTCAGTAGATTTCGTTTGAGTTTGAGTTTGCATGGGCAATTTCGTTCAAGTTCGAGTGTGAGTGGGGGAAATTTCGTTCAAGTATCCAATGAACAAATAAATTATCACAAATCCTACAAGTAAAGGATCAAAATATAAGAAATTCTATCCATATGATTCAAGTGGTAAAAATTAACTTGCAAGCATATAGAAAAAATGATTGGGATAAATTATTGAAAGAAGTTGTTGATGTTTGTAATACCCGAGAAATACATGTACCTAAATGGAGGATATTATTCAATGTCGTGTTGGACTTCTCATTAATGGAGCAACAAAGACATATCTCCATTATTTTCGTGTGGGAACCTTTATCAAGGTATTTGATTTCTCTTCATTTTATCTAATGGAATAATATAAATGACGCATTTAACATTAACTATTTAAATTCTTAGGTTAATGTTGTTATTGCTGAAGCTTTAAACAAACGCTTCACCGAGATAAATTCAAAGTTACCTATGTGAAAAATGGTCTTGATCTTTGGATTTATTTGCTAATTTTGATCATGAAACACTACTCTATTTTGATGCGTTAAATTCAGATGATTTTTCAATTGCCCAATGAAATTATTAATTGTAATCAATCACAAAAAAATCTTAGGAAAAACATTATAAATGTTTTAAATGAAATTTTGTTGAGATGCATACAATTATATATATATATATATATATATATATATATATATATATATATATAAACATATTTACTATATCAAATACTAAATTTCTAAAGAATCTCAAAGAAAAAAATATAAAATTCATAAATCATAAATATTAATGAAATTTATTTAATAAAATTATTAAACTTTAAATTTGATGCCAATAAAATTATTGTAACCAATTTGTATATTCTAGCACGTGGAAATACTCTTTAATGGAACTTTATCTTTAGCCGGTCGTGACCAACGTGTTTCACTTGGTGGATCATGAATGCATGACTTATTAATTTATCTGACAAGCTTCTGAAACTTACATGTTAAAATGACGTAAAAAAACAGTGGACTATATATTCAATAAAATATTATATTGAAAATCTTGATTTGTTTTCTACGATTTATAGGGCAAAAACAACCGCTTGTATGTCACAAGTGCATGTTTATGCCACAATTTTTTTAAGGGTAAAGTTTAAATAAAACTCCTGTGGTTTCACTAATTTTTAGATAAAGGATTGTAGTTTACTTTTTGTCAAAACGAGGACTAAGGTTTTCAACTTTAGCAAAATAAGGACTTTTTCGATTGATACTATTAAAATCACCCTTAACAACTTCAAAAATGACATATTTTAAGAACTACTAATATTCTAAGCAACTTTAATTCTTCAATTTTTTTTTTCGAGATCATTTAGATGATGTTTGGTAAAGAGATAGAAAGTTTCAAAAAAGCTGATTTTCTAAAATCGAAAAGGTAGTTCTATAGAAAATATGACATTGAACAACTTTAATTCTTAAAAAATTTCATTTTCAGGTCGTTAAAAATAGTTTTAATAGCATTATTAAGAGTGTGAAACCTCAGTCATCGTTTTGACAAAAAGTAAATCACAATCCTTTATCTGAAAATTAGTAAAACCACAAGGGTTTTATCTGAACTTTCCCCTTTTTTTAATCACATCATTATTCGATGTGATCCTTAATTAGCAAATACTCAATTATCTTCTATATCACATCAATATTTCATTGATCTTTTATATAAAAATTGAACAGAATAATTTTTTTTATTGAAATCAAATATTAAATTGTGTAATTTTATTAAAAGAAACTAAAGTTTCATTAACTCTTATAAAACTTACCTCCAATTTCATCCAAATCTAATGATTATCAATATACTAATTTACATATTAAGAAAAATACTAATTTACTAGAAATACTACAAATTGCCTACTAAGGAAAGTACTATTATTATTATTATTATTAAATATACATTTCTAACCTCAATTATATGGGGATTATCACAGATCTCCCCACACTTCAAGCAACAATATATTTCAGATTCTTCTTCATCAATGGCACAGATTATCATGCCCCAAAAAATTTATTAATAGAAGCAATCAAAATGTACAATTATTAATTAATTAATCAAATTCACACGCATCAATTTTCTCCCAAAATCAGAAAAAAAAAATTCAAATTTCCACAAGTTAATTTTTATGTAGCTTTGATTGATCAATAAATCAAAATCAATCAAAAAACATTCTAAAAAATAATAAAACCATAAAGAAAATTAATTATAATTAGTTTCAGTATACAAAAAGAAACTTATATCAACGAACAAAATCTATGATCAATTAATCATTTTAATTAACATTAATTCAAAATTAAGCAATGAGCGACTCTAAAGGACGAAGATAATAACGCAGGACCGCGTCGTATTTTAGTATTTTTTCTTGACTAACCAAAGTAGGAGACATTGTCATTAGAAATGGAGGTAAAATCTGCAATAGTGGTATACAAGGAGGAAGAGGAGGAGGAAGTGGGAGGAGGCGGGGGAGGCGGGGGCGGAGGGGGAGGAGTCGGGGGTGGTGGTGCAGCTATAGAAACAGAAACAGGTGGTCCAGAAGAAAGTAAAATAGGAATATGATGAGAAGATTGTAAAATGTTAGCTTCTCTATATTTGAATTTGAGAATTTCAGCTCTTACTGCATTAAGTTCAGATTGTAAAGATTGGACTTGTTGTTGTAATGCTGAAATTGCACCCATACATCCATATACTGGATCTCTTAATCTCACATTTGCTTCATATACTAGACTATTTGCTGCATCCGCTCTTTGGCTCTCCGGTACCTCCTGCAAATTAAGAATACTGGTGATAATTTCTGACACGATAACACGATTTACAGATACAATCAAAGTGCACTACTGACACACTTTCTTGCATTTGACTAATGTAGATAACATAATAAGATTTTTTATATGATAACTTGAAGTGACATTTCTAATGAGAATCATTTTCGCGAGTTAGAAAAAAACCCGTTTTTTTTTTTCTTTCGAAACAGTCTTTTCATCAATAAATGCAATGTCATGTATATTGCATGGACATAGACATGGATACTGGGAACGTTATTTATAAAACGTAACCTTCATAAAATAGCCTCCCAACAAAAACATACCGGGATAGGACATTTAGAAACGCTACTAAAGAGAAGTGTTTGTGCAACATAACATAAAAGCTACTAAGGGACGTTATCTATGAACTTAATTTGAAACTTTTAGGTCGATTTGTTTATTGAAACGATATTAGAATCTTTTTAGATCAAGTGATTGAAGAGTTTAAATCATAACAACTCTATTTATCAGTGGAATTTCAACATGTGGTAGAATGAATTTATATTATGTATATTGATCAAGCTCGGGGAGATTTGCATGTAAGGATATACGTGAGACTATATACAAAAAGAAACTACTCTTAAATGACTAGACAAACGCCTCCACGTTTCAAGTAGGAAACAGAAGAGTAGAATGAACAATCTATTCGCTGACCTTTTAACAAAACGAAAACTAAAACTAAAACAATAACCTCTTAAAAGAAGAAAAAGATGTAAGTAAGAAATGTTCGGTTTGGTAGGATGAACATATATTATGTATACTTCAAGCTCACCGGATATAACAATATATTGAAAATTATATATAAAAGCTATTCTTAAACCTTAGCTATAGTTTAAACGAATCGTACAAGCTCCTAACACGAGCATAAATCCTAAAAATCAAGGAATTGGAAGAGTAAAATGAGCAGTTGATTCGTTGATTGTCTAATAAAACATGAAAAATGTAAGAAATAGTTTGATTTGGAAGGGTAAATGAAAAGATTACCATAAGCATCTTGGAAACATTGCTGGCACCAAAAACTTTATGAACAGAAGCAAATTTCTGAGGTTCATGAGGTGAAAAATAAGGAGAAAAAGGACATTCTTGAGCACATCTTCTTCTTAAAAGCTTACAAGCAGCACAAGGAGTTATTGTATTTAGGGTTCCTGGAGGACCCAACATGTGTCTTCTTCCCATCTGAGATAAGGCATAATCTGCTTCTCTCTTTATCTTCTTCCCTATCTCCTCAAATCTCTCCCTAAAAACACCCAACAAAAAATAAAATAAAAAAAGGTCAAAATTCATCGTTTATAATCATAACATAATAACAATAACGGATCTAGAGAGATCACAAACACTGGTGAAATACAGATTTCGAAAGTTAGATACAAAATTACACCCGAGCACCCTCTTTTGTGGAGACAGGGAGACGAACATCCCTCCAGAGAGTGCTCTAGAACCCGGCAAGCCTCTCCTGTCTCCTAAAGGGCTTGAACAATCACTGATCACCAGAAAACTCCATGGTTTGGAGTTTTCATTTATACAGTTAATGATCATAACATATTAACATGGACAGATTTAGAGGTATCAAGAGCAAGCTAGGTGCCGATTTACAACTGAGCAACCTCTCTTTTGTGAAGATAGAAGGGCTGAACTATCCCTCTTAAGGTGTTTCTTGGAGACGGGCCCCGAGTCTCCCCTATAACCACTGATCATCACCGGAAAACTTCATGGTTTGAAATTTTCATTTATATAGTTAATAATCATAACATAAAAACATAGACGGATCTAGAGGGCTCTAGAACAAGTTAGGTATAAATTTACACCCGAGCAGCTTTTTTGTGAATATAAGAGGGCTGAACCACCTGGATTAAGTTGTTTCTCGGAGGCTGGGGTTGCTCCAGAACCTGAGTCTGCTCTATCTAATAACATGGACGGATCTAGAGGGATCGAGAGCAAACTAGGTGCAAATTTACACCCGAGCAGCCCATTTTATGAAGACAGGAGGACTGAACCACCCCTCTTAAGCTGTTTCTCGGAGGCTGGGGGTGCTATGGAACCCCGAGTCTCCCCTATCTCCTAGAAGGCTTGAATGATCACTCGTAACCTAGAAACTCCATTGAACTCTTGTATATACAATAAAAAATACTAAAAAATTTCAATTGAGCATCCGCTAGAGAATCCTCTATCCGTTACTGATAATAAGAAAAAGGAAAATAAAGCATGAGAGGGTAGTTAAAAAAAAAGGACCTTTCTCTGGACATTCAGGCATGCTATCTGTAGGAATATGAATTTAGAGAGAAAGAGAGAAAAGAAAAAGAATGGAGAAAATAGGAAATATAAAGAAAGAAAGAATAAGAAGAGAGTGTGCTTAAAAGCCAAGATAATACAGCAATGACAAAATGGACCTGTGATTTTTATTTTATTTTTTTATTTTTATTTAAAAGAAAAGGAATTGAATAGACAGACAGAAAGTAAATTAAGTTTTGTTTGTTTATGAATAAAAAGTGTACGAGGAATTGTTTTTCTGATAGTTTAGTTTTTCTGCAGATCAGAGAGGGTAAAAAAAAGGAAATATTAATGGAGGAGAAGAAGAAGAAAGGAATGGGAATTGAAGAGACAGAAGAGATTAAATTTAAATAAATGGATGATGTATTCTGTGCTGGTTGCTCACGTGTGGCTTCTTAAATGTGATTTGACTTTCTTCAATACCTTCTTGGATTTGCCTTTCTGATTCAATGCCTAACTCCATCTCATCTTTGTTTAGGTGTTTATTTCTAATGTCTTTGTTTTATCTACTCTTTGTTAGAAAATACTGTTTCTCTTAAATAGGGTTCTCTCTTTTATAAGAGCGTGTTTATTTTAACTTTTCGGAAAAGCGTTTAGCGTTCACTTCAAACTGTAGAAACTATAGCGTTTGGTTAGATTTATATAAATGTAGTTATTTGTTATTGACAAAATTATCTTTTTTAATTCCACAAAATATGTTTATTCTTTAAAATTATTTATATTTATACAATATGATTAGCAAAATGACAGTGTTTTGTTGCGTTCAATAAATTTTTAATTTTTTATATAGATTATTTTTATTAATTTTTGTAACATATTTTTTATTTTATAATAGTATAAGGTGCAAAAATACCCCTAATATTTATTGTTAGGGGCAATTTTACCCTTAACGTCTAAAATGGTGCAATTATACCCCTAACGTTGGCGGTCAAAAATAATTTTACTCTTAACATTGACAGATTGGGTCAATTTGAGAAATAATTTATCAAATTGTCTTCTTAATCATGAATATTATCATCTACACTTCACATGTGCACCATTTTATCAATGTTAGTAACAGATCGCAAACATATGATTAGACGTGATTTTTTTTTTTTGAGAAAAAAAAAATACATTGTCTTTTGTGGAAAGAAAATTTTAAATATTTTACCGAATTTATAAATATTAATTTTTAATTTTATTATTAAATCACAAAAGAATATGAAATCTTTTTTTAGGACTACTGATATGTGCAATTGGTATAGAATAAGAAATAAAATATCTATATTTTCTAATAATATTTGAAATCAGTGGTGAAGCTCGTAGCCTGTTGGTTGAGAGCTTACCTATGATCCTAGATGTCATGAGTTCGAATCACATGAGGTGGGGTGTGTTGAGGGTTTTTCTTTCTCTTTAATGTAATCTTCATTTCTTTAATATAAGTGCATTGCGCACAACTTTTAAAAAAAAATAATATTTGAAATCGACCCAACTTATCAATGTTAGGAATAAAATTATTCCTAGTCGTAACCGTTATGGGCATTTTTTCACATTTTCTCTTTTATAATTTCATCGTTGATTAATTTATAACATGTCCATTTTAGACATTTTAAATCCGAACTTCAACAGTTCAATATAATTTTACCAAACACTAGTAATTAAACAGCTAATAACAAACAGCTAACAGTAACAACTAATAACTTACTGCAAACAGCTAACAGCAGCCACAAGAGCTATTAGCTAACAGCTGAACCAAACACTTAAAATCGACCATTTTGCAGTGAAAAGGCAAACAAAAGCCTCAAAAATAGCAACCAAACACCCCTTTATTTTCTTTTACGGTTTCTAGTTGTTGCTGGAAAAATCTGATTTTCCAATTCATGTTCTTGTTAAACTACTTTTACAAATAAAAAGCGAACAGTTATTTCATAAGTAAACATGTAAAATTCTTATTTTTAATATAAAAAGACAAATAGAAAGAGAAAATAGAATAAAAAATAATTTCAATGCATAAACTCAACCAATATTGGGTAAAGTAAAAATAAATAAATATAGATACTTATGGTATTCCTATTTATAAGAACTAAATAATTATTTAGTAGTTTCATAAAAAAAAAATCTTTTTTTTTTATTTTTTTTATTAGAACTAGGAAAGGTGAATAGCAGGGCAAGAAATCCCAACTAGGTTGGCACCCCAAGCAACACTGCAAACACCAGGCCTGCTTTATTAAAGAAGAAACGAAAAAAAATACAAACCGAAGGACAGGACAAAATTAAACGAACCGATAAACATCACAGTCGCTAATGTTTTCGCTAACAAATTCTAAGCACACCGAAGGGGCTACTTCCCACCAATGGCTCTCATGACTCAATCTTCCTAAGTTGGCTAAGCAGTCCGCTACTTTATTTCCTTCACGAAAAATATGTGTCACGACCAACTGCATTTGATTGATGTTCTCCAAGCAAACCTCCCAGTCATCACGTAGGATCCAAGGAATTGCAGAGGACCGTGTTCGGAGTTGTAGCACCACATTGGCTGAGTCGCTCTCTAGCCACAGCCTATCGAAACCTTTGCCGCGAGCCAGTCCAATCGCCTGCATTGCGGCTTTCAGTTCTGCAAGGTGCGCGAAAGATAGGTCCGTCGGTGCTGCGAAAGAACCTACTGGTTTGCCGGAGTGGTCGCGGAAGATCCCACCATAACCTGCAGTACCGTTTGACACCGAAGCGTCCGTGTTTACTTTTGTCCACCCCGCAGGGGGCCTCCTCCATCTGACTGCTAATATTTTCGGCGCATAGCCCAATCTAGGGGGGATGGAAAGGTTGGACAGAATTCGAAGCTCCACCGCTGAGTTCCAAGTGGTGTAATTATTGAGTTTATTTGCCTGCTGCAGATGAGACCACATACAACGAAGAGCCAGAGAGATTGATGGGATGAAACCCTCATGAACCGCAGCGTTACGCCATTTCCAGATCATCCATATCAGATGGATAATCGCACTCTGCAATAGTGCTTTGATCTGAGGAGTGAACTTGTAGCTTAAAGCCTGCGTTAGTCTGTCACCTATGCCGTGCGTTTCTGGTAGCCGTCTGCCAAAAAGACTCTCAACTTCTTTCCAAAGGGAGCTCGTGAAAGGGCAAGAGATGAACACATGGTTCAGAGATTCCGTGTCCTTCAAGCACATGCTGCATCTAGGCACTAATGTGATTCCTCTCTTCTGAAGAGCCTCCTGTGTCGGGATTTTACGAAAGAGTACATGCCAAACTGTCAATGAGTGTGAGGGCGGAATGTGCGGCCTCCAAATGCATCTTATCGGGTGAGTTCTAGGCGGGGGTTGCAGCCATTTATAGAACAGATTAACTGAGAACTGTCCATTTCCCGCGGGCTTCCAAATACAAATATCAGGATCGTCTGTGTGAACCCGAGTCGCCCGGATTGCTGTCGTAATTTCAGCGGGTAAAGGAGGTAGGCCAGCCCAGGTGTTATTAACAAGAAACCTATTAATAGGATCATCCCGCCGCACACGATCCGAGTGCGATAAATGTAAACTCTCCGCTATCGTTGGTTCAATCCAGTTCGAGTTCCAAAAGTTGAGTTCGGAGTCATTGCCAATAAACCATCTGCAGTGCTGTATAATTTTCCCATAAGCAACCTTAACTGAGCCGCAAATGGAAGAAATAGATACCGTTCTTGTAAGCCCTGCTCGATTTAGAAATCGTGATCTCAGCAGGCTGAAGCAAATTAAAGAACCTGCAATGATGCCCCAGGCAATCTTACCGGTTAGAGCCAAATTTAGCGAGTCTAGCTTTTTCAACCCCAGACCACCCTCCGCTATCGTTTTCACGCAAAGATCCCATGAAGGGGTTATCAGTTTCTTTTCCCCGATGGAGCCAGACCATATGAAGTTTCTCATCTACGTTGTGAGAGCTTTCAGAAGGGAGCGTGGCCATTTATAGACAATCATGGAGTGAATAAGAGAGCTGTTAATAACTGTTTTCACCAAAGTTAATCGTCCTGCCATTGAAAGAGCGCTTCCTTTCCATTTTGAGAACATCGCTGTTGTTCTGTCTGCCAGTTTCTGAAGATGAGCCGTTCTCGGGGCACCCGTGAATAGCGGGACACCCAGATACATGAAAGGGAGCTTACCAAGACGAATTCTGGCCAATTCCGTCAGCCTTTGTGCTCTCACAATTGTTATACTTTTCCCAACGAAAAGTTCAGATTTACTCCAGTTAACAAGTTGACCGGAAAGATTACCATAGTGATCAAAGGCAGACTTGATTTGCTTAACATTAGCAATCGATGCTTTGCAGAAAAGAAGGACATCATCTGCATATAAGAGATGCGTTGGTAAGTGATGAGTGGAAGAATATGCCATCGGGGCTAGCAAACCGTTGGACTGCAGTTTTGCTAGGAGCCTGCTTAAGTAATCCTCAGCTAAGCTGAACAGAAGCGGGGAAAGGGGATCTCCCTGATGAACTCCCCGGGAGCAGCCAAAGTAGCCGGAGATACCCGCCGGAGTCAGAACAGAGATTCTAGCTGATGAAAGTATATTGAGGATCCAATCTCTGAACTGAAGTGAAAAGTCAAAAGAATCCAGAATTTCAAGTAGGAAGTTCCAGTCCATGGTATCGAATGCTTTTGCAATATCAATTTTCATGCATAAGTTCCCCCCGAAGCATTTTTTCTGAAGAGAATTCACCCCTTCTGAAGCAATGGCGATGCACTGATGGATACTCCTTCCTGTGATGAATCCAAACTGGTTCTCTGAGACAATTTCTCTGGCAACCTGAGACAATCTGTCTGCTAACAGCTTTGAAATTAACTTGAACACAAAGTTACTCATCACTATTGGTCTGAACTGATCAATTTTAATCGCACCTTCCGTTTTTGGAATCAAAGCCATAATGCTAGAGTTTAAGCCAGTCGAGATCATACCTGTCTGAAAGAAACTAAGGACAGCCCTGCAGACATCATTACCGACAATGTCCCAGAAAGCGTGAAAAAATGCACCTGTGAAACCATCAGGGCCTGGCGCACTCGACGGGTCCATATTCATAGCCGTTTGTCTGATTGTTTCATTACTAGGTTCACTGATAAGCAATCTGTTCATATCTTCTGTTACTAACCGAGGGATAACCTCTCTGATATCTCAAAGATCCACAATGTTTGTTCTAGGATTGGCAAACATCCCTGTGAAGTGCTCTGTCACATGATTGGCGATTTCTGTCTCGTTTGTACAGATATCATCGTTTATCATCAAGGCCTTAATTCCCGTTGCAGACTTCCTTTGGTTCGCGATGCGATGGAAAAAATTGTTGTTTCTATCTCCCAGCTCAAGCCATCTGATTCTGCTTTTTTCTTTCAGATATGGTTCCTTCTGTAGAAGGTGAAACTCTAAGCTGTCGTGTGCTGCGAGCTCCTGAGCATGAAGGTCGTCATTGATTCCTCTAGTGCAAATCGCGAGTTGTATTTCCGCTAGATGAGCCTCACATCTGGCGATATTAATCTCAAAGTGACCAAAAATCTCCTTATTCCACCTTCTAAGCACAGATCGTAGCCCCTTGAGCTTGAGACAGAGAGTTTGCATAGGGCCAAGGTCAGGATGATTCCTGCTCCAGTATTCCTTGATAAGATCCTTTAAGCCTGGATGTTTGATCCACATTGCTTGGAATCTGAAGCGGGTCTTAACATTCTTTTCCTGGAGGAATCTGATTAACAAAGGGTGATGATCCGAGTGGTGGCGGGCTAGGACCGTGCAATTAACCGACCAGAAATCTGTAAAATCCCCGGAGACGATTGCCCTATCCAGTCTACTATCAATTCTGGCCTGACCATGTCTCCCATTTGTCCAGGTAAAGAACGGGCCCACAGGCTGCACGTCTCTCCATTCTCCATCATCGTGAAATCTTCTGAACTCACGGGCAGGTCTAGTAGCTGGTGGGTTACCAGTTTTCTCGTGGGCGCCCAACACAGCATTAAAATCCCCGACAATCAGCCACATACCAGGGTGAGCCTGCTGCAGTCGATTTAGTTCATCATACAGAACAATTCTTCTATTCGACCAAGTGCTACCATAGACAAAACATAGAAGATGACGTTTATTATGCAGTAAACAATAGATGAGAATGAACTGTTCATGGGAGAAGATAACATCCACCGCATAATTCACTCTTATTGATTTAAATAACCAAAGAGTCTTACGATCTCTCGTATTTGAGCCAATGAAAATCATGCCAATCCTATTCTAGTAAGATTGATGAATAGCTGTAAGCTCAACCATTGGTTCCGCAATGCATAAAAAATCTGGTTTATTAATCTGACATAAATTGGCTAGATAGCCTTGTGTACCTGGGTTGTAGATACCTCTGCAGTTCCAGAAAAGGATTGTCATGTAAAATGTACAGGGGGTTTGCTGACTCGTTTTGTTCGGGTTGATTGGTTTAAGGTAAGGCTTCCCCGTTGTCCTTTTTTCTTTGAGGTGACCGTCTCCCAGTTCTGACTGTCCGTTTCCATTTCATCCGCCCAGCTGTTAATCGAGTAGTTGAGCTCCTTATGCGGATTCAAATTACCAGGTGAGGGAGGTAGCTCAGCGACATTTTCCTCAACGGCCGGAGTGTCCGACTGCTCCCCTAAGGATCCCTGTCACGTCCGTGTTCAAATGTCTAAACTTTATACCTAGATATTAATATATATTATTATTATGGGGTATGTGATTTTTATTTGGTGTTATAGGAAAAATTTGGAGTTAATTTGATGGGTTGATGTGCAAATTAAAAGTTTAGGGTAATTATTAAAAGATTATATAAAGATGGAGGATTAAAATGGATATTTATCAAATTTGGGATATAAATCCCAATGGTTCCAGGAGCTACGATCATCATCATCTTATTTCTTTCTTTTCTTTTCTTCTGTTTCTTTTTCTTTCATTATTATCAAACCGTTCTTCAACCGTTTCTCCACCGTTTCTTTGATTTACGGAGATTCGACCGTCCAAATCACTTGAACTTTAAACTATAGCATCCTTAGGCATAGATCTAAATCCTAACCGAAGAGTTTTTGAGTTTCGGAAGCGTTTGGAGGGAAAACGTCTTAGACAGGATTTAGAGGCGAATTGAACGAGTTGTTTTCTTCAATTAGCAGTCAAGATAAGTCACTATCACATATATTTTGAGTTTTATGTATATAGATATATATATAATCAAAGAATTTTCAGAAATTGATATTTTAGGGTTATGCTGGAATTTTATAAAATTGAGGTTCTTCACAATCTTGCGAAATTATAGTTCAAATGAACTATTGACTATGTTTAAATATGAATTACAGCTTTTACTAGGTTATATTGATTTGAGGTTTCGTTGGTTGATTACTGTTGGAATTTTATTTGATTAACGATTGATATTTTGGAGAATTGAACACTTGTGAACTTGATTATGATCAAGTGAAGTATATACATATATACATATATATATTTGGTTTCAATCTATATCTATATATGGAATTAAATGTTTGGTATCCATTGAGAGTAGTCCGGTATGGTGGATTTAAGTTTCAAAGACCATATTTAGTGAGAAATATGGCCTGTGTACACAGTCTGAAGACCTATTGGGTATGGCAGAGAAGTGTTGGGTAAGACCATATGGGATAGGCAATGTTAAGAGACGTCTCGTATATATTGTGAATTGTGATTTGAATTATAAGGGGATGAACTCAAGAATGGATACAAGATTATATATTTTTGGTTTTTGGTTTAATACCTTGATCCTATTACGAACTTTAGTTTTGAGTATATTTTACAAGGTTTTGATTAAATCCTTTATAAATGTATATATATGTAGTTATATTAAGTAAAGTTGATTTTTATAGCTGATAGTTTCTTATTGAGATTTTTATCTCATGTTTTCCAAATGTTTTTATTGTTTTGTTTTAGGCGAGGAAGTGCAAGGTACCGAGAGGGGTACTCGATCCTAGGGCGAGGTTCGGTTACAGCTACGAGGTGCAAGTCGTCTCTAGGGTATTGCATCCATTTTGTTCATGTACATATAAGTGGATATTATACGGACACTTGTATAACTTGTTTTGGCAGTGTCCTTTTGTTTGGTTTGTACTATCTACTGGTATATCTATAATTAGCTGGAGTTGAGAACTTATGAAATAGTGTGATATCGGTTATGATTAAGTCATAACTTTGAGCTAGTGATATAGAGAATTGTCTATATAGGTGCTGCTGGAAGATCAGATTCACACCTGAATCTTAAGAGGCATTTTTCGACCAGATATAGGCCGAATCTGTCATGGAGTCCTAAATGAAAGTTCTTTATTTTTATCTTATGTTTCCAGGAGTTTTTGAATCGCCTTAATCGGACTCCGTATGACAAAGTTAAGCTGGAAACGATATATGTTATTCATTTTAGCTTTAAACCAGAATTTGGTTTTTGATTTGATTTTTCTCCTTAATTGAGAGATATTGCTACTGGTTTATATAATAAGTCGGTGGTAATGTCTCACCGTCTTATCTGATCTTATTTTGGGTCGGGTTTGACAATCCCTCATCCAAGTTTTGCTCGGAATTGACTGATAGCTCTTCCTTATTTGGATTCTCCTCTTGTGGCACCTCCAGTGCTTGGATAATTTTATTGGTGATAGTCGATACAGCTACCCGATTCCTCTCAGATTCCCGGGGCTGCTCCTTTTGTTTAGGGAAACTTGGCCTTGGTTTTTCAACTTTCTTCTGTTTAGGCTCTGGGTTCCTGTTCTTCTTGCACTCATAAGCCAGATGCCCAATGTTAGAGCACAATTTGCAGAAGTTGGGAAGCTTCTCAGAAACGACATCGATCCAGAACTTCTTCCCTTCTCTTTCTATCCCCAAAGTGGTAGGCATATCTGAAGGCAAGTCGATATCCACAAGCATGCGAGCGTAATGCCCAAAATCTCCCTCAAGAGTGGCTTTATCAAACCGGATGAGTCCTCCCAGACCCCTGGCAATATCTGACAATATCTGAGAATCCCAATATTCCCACGGAAGAGCATACAATCGAATCCAGACATGTGCGTGCGTGGTTTTTTCCGCATAAGGATCAAAATCGGCTTTCCATGGTTGTAGGCGGAAGGTCCCTGGCTTGACACTGATAACCCCTTTGCTAATTGCAGCAGCTTTCACTTCCTTGGATCCAAAAATTATTTGGTAGAATCCTCTGCCAATTGAAATTAGCCTCCAAGGCTCCTTGATTCCCCAGATAGCAGTGAGGGTTTGTTTTAGGTCTCCAACCTTCCTAGGAGCGTCGCCTTTGGAGAGGATGAGTCTACCAATTAGGGCGTTTTCACAAAGTGCAAGTCGTCTGTCGTATGCCGCCTGTGAAATTTTCACTGATCGGATTCCTCCAAAATCTGATACTGTTGCATCCGAAATTGGAGCTGTGGCGATATTCTTTGCCAGAACCGAGCGGAATGATGGTTTTTGCTGAATCTCCGTTGTCCCGGGGGGGTTCGAACGGTATTTTGGATTGAAGAGAACTCTGATATCTACATGATCATCCATTGGAGAGAAGAGTGGTTCCGCCATCTGATAATAAACAGCAAGACCAGCGAAATCCGGGATGTTACAGTGATCGGCGGAGGTTCAAGGGTTTCGTGGGCGCCGCCATCATCTCACTTTCTTGAATTTCGTTTCTGGATCATATCCAAAACTAATTGTCGATGCCAATCATAAAAAAATATATTTAATAGTAGTATTTAGTTGTATGTTTTAAAGTATGTATCAGTAGATTTTTATGTTTTTTTTTTTTTTTTTTTTTATGAATGATCTTTATGTTTTTAAAAAATTTATATAGTTTATATTTATGTAATGTTTTATTTCTTACTGTTTTCATGTTATTATTATATTCGTATTATCTAATAAAATTTTAGCATTTTCGTAAAAAACTATATATATAGAAAGAGACTCCAATCTTTATTTCCTTTACTTTTACCATTTTTCATCAGTTTTTTACATCTTCTCTAGTTTTTTTTTTTTTTTTGCATTTTCAAATTTTGTCGGTTTTCATTTTTTCCACGTTTTTCAATTTTAGTCTCCCACTTTTCTTCGATTTCATTTTTCACATTTTTCTGTTTTTCAATTTTTTTACATTTATCACTTTTTCACGCTTTTTTTGTGTTCTTACCGTTTTTGCTATTTTTACTATTTTTTACATTTTATGTTTCATGTTTTCACTTTTTTCCCATTTTCCACGTTTTACCGTATTTTGCGTTTTTGTCACTTTTTTGTTTCTATTATTTTTCGCATTTTTCACATTTGTTCTATTTTTCACTTCTTTTTTTGCGTTTTTTCTATTTTTATTGTTTTTCACTTTTTTTTGTGAATTCCCCTTTTTCCAGAATTTTTCAATTTTTTTTACCTTTGTTACAGTTTTACTATTTTATTTACTCATTTTTCTCTTCTCTGTTGTTTCATATCAAAATTGAGAGTTTGATTAGGAAACTACTTTTATTGTTTTATATATTAACAACTATCTTTTTTCCAACAACAGGTGTTTCCTACTTTTTTGGGTTCAGGTGAACGGTTTCGAAGTCCCTTAAACCCCTTTGCTTAGCTCTTGTGAACAGTTTCTTCTCCTCTTATGTTTGATTGTGTTGCTTGGTTCTTCTATGAATGGTTCCTTCTCGTCCTATGTTTTCTTCTGATTGCGCCGCTTGGTTCTTGTTTTACCCGTATTTTAATTTAGCCAATTACTCAATTCATTCTAAGTTATGTAAGTTGATGGGATTCAGGCTGATTAGGTAATTTTATCATTATCCTGTCTTCAATTTGTAATTATTTTATTAATTACTTATTTTCGTCAAAATTTATGCAAAATATGAAATTTTGGACTGATTTGGTAATTTACCAAAATTTCTGGCTGAAATGTGTAATTGTCAAGCAGATACACCAAACAAACAGCAACAATTTTGTGGAAGTTTGGGCAGGAATTAGTGGAGCTGAAACATGAGTTAGTGGGGGAGAGCAGTTAGGAGCAACCTTGCTTAGCAGTTGTGAAACTTTCTTACTGAAACGTGGATCTTTCTTGCTGGGCAGTTTCTTTCATAATTTCTACAACAGAAAAACATAATTCAGCAGCAAAAATAGTTACTGGAGGAGAGTAGTTACAAAACTCCTTTGCTGAAATATGGATCGAGCTTGCTCAAATGTGAAACTTTCTTGCTAGTCAGTTATTTGCACATTTTTTTACAGTATAACTATAGATATATGCAGCAAAAAAAGCTTCCAAAAAATATCAACAAGACTCAACAATCTCTCAACAACAATTAGACTCAATTTTGTCAATTTCTTTCAATTTTCTATCCTTAGTTCTTCAATTTTTCTTTTTCAATTCCTAGTTTCACATTTTCAATTCCTATGTTTGTAATCATTCAATTCCAATATCAATTTCAAGCTTTCAAGCATTTTCTTTAATTTCAATTTAGTATCGTTTCCTTCAATTAATCTTAATCTCGTAGATTTAATTACGAACCTTTAAGTTTTTTCATCCTTTAAGCTTTTCACAATCTCTTGATTTAAAAGTCAGATTTCCTTTTTTTTTTTGTAAGTTTTCCACAAAATTTCTGGCACGATCGTAATCTAATTCCAAAAAAGGCAAAACATAAAATGGCACACTCGGTGGGACCAAAAATGATGCTAACACTCAATTATGAATTTAATGGTGAATCCAAGTTTTGATGTGTCTCAGGATGCAGAAAAAGCGCATGTTAACACACGGCAAATCTCTATAGTCAAAGCCATGACAGACAATGCCATAAATTTGACACAAATGAAATATGAGGAGGAGAAGTTTATAAGTAAGATGTCAGATTGCATGAAACATTTGGAGGATTTTGATGGCTTTAGCATATCCTTAAAACAATTCAGACTTGTGTTAAAAGAATATGCACATCTGCTGGTGCTTAATCATCCTTAACAAAGAAAAAGGGTTACTGAAATTCATAGCAGTTCCTCATTGGAATGCTATCCCACTCATTTATCAAGAAAGAGTCGGACAATGCAAACACAAGCCGTGAGGGCACTACAACAAATATCTAATATTGTGACGAAAATTCATCTGACAAAATAATTTTTGTCACAATTGATGTACTTATTGTGACAAAAAATAATTAGTAAAAATGTGAAAATTCCAAACAAAATTATGACAAAATAATGTTTCGTCCAAATATTTATCACAATAAAGCACCAGTCAATCAATATTATGACAAAAAAAAAAAAATTGTCACACATTTTTGTCATAAATACATAAAGTTGTGACAAAAATTCATACGTAAAAATAATTTTTTTTATCACAACTAATGTATTTATTGTGATCAAATAATAATTAGTAAGAAAAGGTAAAAAAACTAAAAGAAATCGTGAGAAAAAAATATTTTGTCGAAATATTTATCACAAGAAAGTAGAACTTAATACGTATTATGATAAAAACAAATTGCCACGTCATTTTTGTCATAAATATATAAAGATGTAACGAAACATTCATACGATAAAATAATTGTTTTCGCAATTAATGTACTTATTATGACAAAATTACAATTAGTAAAAACAATGAAAAAACAAAACCAAATTATGATAGTAATATTTATTAAATTAGACTAATATATTGTTTCGGAAATCAATTTACAAATTTTCATATTTATTTGGGGATTAGAATGTGTCAGAGATTAATATAAGATATACGATTAATCATTAATCATCTTGAGCTTTTAGTTCAAACGGTTCCATGACATGATATTAGAGTTGCTTGGACCAAACGGTCGAGGGTTCGAGTCCTGGCAACCTCATAAATTTGTAGAATTAAAAACACATGGCGGGTTGGGTCTGTGTTGTACACACTGCATGTCCATTGTGGGGTGTGTCAAATCTTAATATAAGATATACGATTTAGCAGGTTAGGCATGTGTTGTACACGTTGCAAGCCCAATGGGCATTTGCGTATGGGGGTGTGTATGTAACATTTTTCTTACTATATTATGTAGTCACAATAAATCATATTTCACGGTTATTTAATTTTTGTCATAATAGCTAGATTAATGACAAATTATAGTTGTAACAATAATTAAAAACTAATTATGAGGTAATACAATTTTGTCACTAAAAACTTATTAAGACGGGCTTATTGTGACTAGGATGGTGACAAAACACTTTGTAACAAGAAGTTTCTTATGACAAAAATATAACTTATTTTGACAAATTAAATTGTCACAACAAGCTTGAATTCTTGTAGTGGGGAGAAAGCAGGCTTGCGATGTCAGTTCAAGTGCAAAAAAGTGAACAAACATTTCCCATAAAAAATCTCCCCAAGAAAAAACAGAAGGATCCCACTAAGAAGAAGTCTAAGTATATGGTGATATCCTACTATGCAATCAATGATACATAACACCTGGTGTCCTTTCGTCTGGTTGACCAACTGGTCGATGCTGGGCAGTGGGTAGCAATCTTTGTGGCACGCTTTATGAAGTTCGATGAAGTCCACATATATTCTATAGGCCTTTTTAGAATTCTTTATCAAGACCACATTGGCTAGCCACATTAGGTATCATACTTCTTGATGAACCCTACGCCATTAGTTTTTTTACTTATTTTTCAATGGCTTCCTACATATCCTTTGCGTGATTTCTCTTTTTCTACTAGATGGGTGTCTTTTTACGTCCATATTCAGGTTGTGGGTCATGTGCTATGGGGATATCCCTTTATTTCCGTGGGGTCCCATGCAAACACGTCTTTGAACCCAGGGTTATTTGTAGGCCTTTCTTTAAGGAATCAGGTAGTTGCTTGCCCATTTTCTGCTATCGATCTTCCCTGGTTTGGAATGTTTATGTACCTTCATAGCCTCTCATCTTATCTGGCACCTATAATGTCTTGATTACTAATGTCTAATTTGGGGCTAAAGATGCCCAATGCACCTTTTGGGCTTCATCCTATAACTGATTACTATGATGTCACTATTATGATATGTGACATGGTGAGCTTCTGTATTTTGATGGTTGCATCGACTTCGGCCAACAATGACCTACTAATGATGGAATAATAATCTAATGATATGTCTGCCACTATATATTTATCTTTGACCACTCGTTTCCACTTAAAGTCCTTGAAGGCAACATGGAGCTATATCGTTCCTATGATAGGAACCTTGATGTCAGTGAGCTAGATGAATGGATATGTGTTTGTTCGCAAATGTGTGTGGGGTATCCTCAATTGCTTAAGCGCTCATATGGTCAACAAGTTCACTAAGATGCTTATGTCTATCATGATCCTATAGACTATGAAATGGTTGACGGTCACAAAGATTACCAGGGCCTCGTGTCGAGGAGGTAAAATGAGTGGCCGAATGGAAAAGGCTCCCCATGTTAACTCTTGCTCATTTACTCAATGGTGCTCTATCATTGTTTGGGATCCCCAGCATTATTACATGTATCTTGCCCTGGTATCATAAGCATTAAGAGTCATCACCTCTTTATTATCGCCTTCCTCACCCTCTAAGCTTATCGCCCCGAGTGGGTTGTTCTCATGGGGAAGGGCCTTGGTCAAGGACACTCTGCCTCCTTTCTGAAGTGGTGGAATTTGTTTGTTGAATGCCCCTGTTTCTTATGGAATTTTCAATATTTGCCTTTCAGGTAAACCTCTCTTACCTCCCAAGGAGTATCCCTACTTTGTTGGGTATGCTTAGGTTCTTTACTCATACTTTAGGCTTCTCAAGTGGTGCCACAATATAGCAGCCATGTTTAGCTATATGTACAACTCTTGTGTTCGAATTTCCATACTTTATGCCGTCTTGGCAAAATGGTCTCAAAGTGTGTCGTCGCCTCCGATTAGAACCCCTGATCTTGCTTTTGTGCTTATTGATGTCCTTCCTATCCTTGAATTTCTCTTTCTTTTATTTAGGTTGTGATTCTTTATGCTATTTGTCCCTATTAGTTTCTGTTGGTGTGCCCTAGTTCGTAGGCATTGGTTCTTATAAAATGTATTTGTGTCACATTAATAAAGGCATTAATCTAGTTCATTTATATCTTGTGCTATAATATGAATAGAGAATCCATTGATTGATAATCGTAAAACCATATCCCAAGTCTATTCTATCATGGGAATGATTAGGACCACAGACTTGTATATTCGACGACTGTATGGTGGTAATTGATACTAGCCATAGCACTTGATAAGTCAGTTGTGAATATGGGTACATGTTGTATACATGTGACTGGATCGATCCGCTCGAGAAAACTACATGGTGGTTGTGTCATTAGTTTTCTTAAGTAGGTCTCTAACTGTCTTCAGACCAGATTTCATTATAATAACAATGTGAGATCCGGTTCACTTTGACATACACATAACAGGTCTGTAACAGGATGCCAAATACAGGTATGATTGGGTGAACAGGTGAACACATTGGTATTGATAGTGAAGTGATGGAATTACCACTCATGTAACAATGAGATGATATCATAGGTCACTTGATAAGTGAGATTGATAAGTGTGTGGCCACACCATGATAAGTAGTTTACTTATCTGATTCGTTAATCTACTTAAGATCAAGAAATATCATAAACATCAGAGAGGACGATAGCCGTCATGCCTCTAGTTTATAATATCGATATCAAATGGTAAAAGACGTTAAGAGATAACTACAGGGTCTCTGCATCTTTAGACTGCTGAAACTGTGTCTTAGTTAGGGGCAATAATGGTTTGCTAGAACCCACTTACTGTCTGTTTGCCATAAGCCCACTGCTAGCTAAAGACAGTCCCATAAGATCGTGCACATCGAACATCTGAGTTAGAACTTATAGACGGTACATTGGAGAGATAAAATTAATTAATGGATTGACAGTAAAATGTCAAGGTAATTAATTGGTGGTTAATTAATTGATTAATTGATACTATGTATCAAGGTAATTAATTAATGGTCTTAAGTGTTGAGTATTTAATTGATTAATTAGTTTGCGTGATGTAATTAGTTAATTTGTAAATTAATGAAATTGCATTCGGTGAATAATTAATTAGATCAATACGTTAATTTATTGATTAGTGTTATTCATTTAATTGTGGTAATTAAATTTAATCTAATCATAATTAATTGCATAGAATAAATATTATTGGTATTTATTTATGTAATTAGATTAGGATTGGATTAGTTTTGTAATTAACCAATTAACCCTAAACCATTTAGGTTTAGGAATACACTATATAAATATAAATTAAAACATTAAAACCCTAATTAACTAATACATCATATTCAGCCACCATACACAGGAGATTCGGCCACTACAATTAGAAAGTGGAGAAATCTTTTGTAAAATATCACAATCTCTCTTGTTCTTCGTTCGTTCTTCGGCTAGCACCGGTTCTGGCTCGATAGCTATTCGTGCACCTGACTACGGAGATCTTACTACTTTGTGGATTCTTCAGCCGTCTCTAGAAGAGACAGTCCGGGTATGTTTATATTCCTAAACGGATCAAAAGGTTTTATTCAATCAATGGTTAACGGACAAAGATCAAACTAAAATGATTAGAAATAAATTTTAAACCGCAATTCTGCTGCGCTGCAGTTGATTAACTGGCTTTAATCCCTAACATTTTCCACATAGTTTGTAGTGCATTTATTATCATCATACCTGACAAAGCTTTGGCCTATAACCATTATTTCTTCAAAGTTGTAAGGAGAGTCAGTGTAGCATTATATCGTAGGGGTTCACAGTTGGTGCCTTTTGCTAAGGCATCTATGACGACCTCAAAGTTTAAGGTCTTTACGAAGGAGGCCATCTTGTGGAACCTTGTTAGGTAGTCATGTAGAGGCTCAGTGCTCCTTTAGCGGATATCGTGAAAATCATTGCTAATTATCTTAGCCTTTGATGCTCCAATGAACCAGGCTACTAATAGGTCTTTCAAATGCCTATCAATGGTTCCATGTATCACTCATGTGTTGTTCCAATCAAAGTCGTAGGGGATATCTTACACATGACAACATCATCCCTAGTGTACATGTTCATCATGCTCATGAAGGTAGCACAATGCTCATTAGGGTCTCCTAGTCCAGTATAGTGGGTTAACCAAAGTTTCTTCTAATTTGGGGGCAACAGAGTGTCTATTACTCATTAGGCTAAAGGATTATAGGAGGGTATTTGATAGCCCATTCGAGGACTCTTTTATCTAGAGACCTTTGGAATAGAACTTCTCATGACTCACATATAATCGACCTGGCGGGCTTGCTTCATATGTTGCAACTTTCAGAAGCTTCGTTATTAGGAGTTTCCTTTGGGTTAGGTCCATTATTGACCTTGAATTGTTCGTTGTCGACATTGTGGTTGGGCCAGTGAGCACTATTGTCTCGCATGATCAGTGTGATTGTTCCCTAGTGAGGTATTCCCATATTTGGTGGTTGTTGTGTTGCAACTGCTTGAGACTCTCTCAATTTGTTGTGAGGCTCTTGTAGCTTTTGCAGGACAGATGCAAATGTTGCACTAGGGCCTGCATGTTGAGGTTGAAGAATATCTTCATAATTATTGGTTTTGTTGTCATCAGAACCCTGTCGAGAAGCCGTTGAGGCCATGACCACTTTCAAGATGCATGTTAGAACCCTGTCGAGAACTCTGGGTTGGCGCTTCCATCATGTTGGCCGAGGACCTCTGGCGATAGGATTGCTCGGGCTGTCATTCTAGGAGAATTTACCTGAAGGTTGTCTACTAGCTTTCCAAGCTCAATCATTAACTGGTTCTTCAGAGATTGACCTGTGTTGGGGTGACCCTCTAAATAGACTCCGATGCTAAAGTCAGTATGAGTATGAGGAAAATACTATAAAAGAATGTAGAATTTGTCTTAAAATGAGAGAAACACTGCATTTTTTATAAGAATTCCAAAGAGTGAGACTACCTTACTGCCTCCTGGATGATTTGGTGACTCTATAAAGAGACTAATATCTTTGAGAGTCTAAAGTTTATTTGAACTTGAGCCTTTAATGTATTAAATCTGTAAAAGTTCATGAAACTCATGATTTATTGAGCCTTAAATATTAGTCAAAATTAAACAAGATGCATGAAATAACAATGATTTCTTCTTTCTTTTTCTATTAACTACTACATATATCAAACTTGTTAGTTTTCTGTTAATAAATTAATTAATTAAGCTTAAACATATTACTAACCATTAATTAATTAAAGGGTTGAAGTGAAAACTAAGATGATGATGATGATCATCATCATCAACAGTTGTACTTTATTTGAAGCTAGCAAGCTAGCTAAGCTAGGCATGTTAGTTTGTTGTCAATATCAAGAACCCACTCTTCATTAAAAAGACCATTTCTGGGATCTTGTTCCCATAAACAATTATTTAATTAAATATCAGCATCAAACGTGTAAATACAGCAATTTCTTTAATTCTTTGAAGATGGCCAAGTGCCTAAATCCATAGCATAATCCAACTACATTTTTTAATTAAATTATTATGAGATAATAGGAAACCAATTCTCCAAGATTTAGTAAATTTATTGTTCATTAATGTTTAATTTTCTTTCTTCATATATTCTTATTGAGATGATCATGTTCAGAGTGTAATCGTATTTAAGACTTTCCGTAACAATTTGGTTTGAAGTCGATAGCATCGAGGTAGAAAGTCTGAGCAAGGAAAGATCATCACACCTTTCTTCTTCCTTTTTTTGTGAAGTGAATGTGAACTAAAAGTACGCTTTGTCAACGCTACTCCACTTCTCTTCTTTATTTAGACAATTTCATATAGCGAAGAAAGATAGGATCTGATAAGGTTCACCTGCGGATCAGTCTTCTCTTCATTTGTTAATTAGCTCTGTCGGTCCGCTCATCAACTTCTAGCTACTTAGCTCCTTCTCACTGGATCTCTTTCCCGCATCTCAGACTCGTTCCAGATACCACATCTCGATTAAGATTTTTGTAGTCTGACGCACCATCTGACTTTGCTTTGGAGATTGGGTTTGAACATTGGTCCTTCGGCCTCTAGACTCCTTGGTTTGACTCTTAGAATTACCAGCCCGATTGGAATTAAGTCCTTCCCTTGACATCTCTGGGACATTATCCAGTCCATCGGCATTACCAAAGCCCGGCTAGAAGTATATAATAAAATAGAGTGAAAGAGTCCACCCCGAAACCGAGGGGGTACTAACTAAGAGCTGAGTCCTCTCCGAACCGCAAGAGATAGTTGCCCATCATACGGCTCACCAACTTCACTTGCCTCTATGGGAGGCTCGCAGGATGCCAATAAGACAAGAATGAACCGAATCCCACATCGAAAATGAAGAGAGAGTGAATTAGGCTTATTAGTAAGGTGTGAATCTAATACATGCAGACGTGTTTTAAAGCCGTGAGTTCGTAACAAATGGGAACCCTTGGATATAAGGATTGTTCGAGTCTATTCCATTTGGCTCAACTCAGAACCATTTGAGCTTAAATCTTTGTGACTTTGAACCTTATCTTTGATAAAGGGTTTATGTTTCTAAGAAAGCGTCCAATACACCATATCTTCATCGTCTTTTTTGTTCGGTCGCCAGTAGTGCCGAAAGAAGGATCCGGTTAGCTAAACATTTAGATCCCTGCAAACTTCGTTGAAACTCAGAAGTTCCAACCTAACGTTGGGAGTAATCTAACACGGGCATAGGTTGAATTCTTGTAATTCAGCTACCTACTACACCATCATGCACGGAAAGTTCATCTCCCATTCTAAGTATTGAGTGAAAAGACCTAACTTTACTTCGGAAGGAGGGTTGTGAGCTATTTCATCGCTTTTTGGAAGCAAGATGTCATCGTTTCAAGCCATTCATATTGTTCTTTGATGGTTTGAAGAAGTTCTTCGGTCAAAATAGAATGTTGATATGAAATTCTAGGTTCTGATTTTCAAGGTTTTTTAACCTTCTCGACACCTTCAGGGGCTTGGGAGTTACGAATTTTCTTGGTGGTGGCTTTAGTTTTGCCAAATTTCAGAATTACAGGAGGCGAGAAGAAGGGTGTTCACCAGCTTTTCTAGATTTATAGAAAATTGAAGATGATGAAGAGTCTTTCAATATTATTAATGCATTTATTATTCGAATGTAATAATAACTTTAAGAAGACGGAGTGTATAAAAACATCATTATGATGCATTACAGTTAGAGTAATGATGGTGTTCTCTCAACGAAGAAGCCCTAAAGAGCTCTTTAAAAGCCTTTTGGGAGGGGGGCTCCTCATATAGTAATTAATGGATTATGGGCTTAGCAAACTAAGGCCCAAACCCATTAATTAACTAAACATCGGACCAGCCCATTAAGGAGACTCTCTCCGGAAAACGTGAGTTGAATGGGAGCTTCAGACTTCAAAGGATGCACTCAACTTTGCTCATTGTAGAATTATAGGGTCCGAAACCTATAAGGAGTTGACACGTGTACAAGTACACAAACCCAAAGGTAAAGAATTATCTATAAATAGCATAGAGATGGAAACAAATAGGTACGTAATCTAATATCACTACACTTCTATTGTATTGATTTCAAGTTAGTATTCTCCTTAGAATACCTTTACTGACTTAAGCACCGGAGAGGATTCGTTGGACTCCAGCCCCTGTGTGACGTGTTTTATGTTCTCAGGTTATCTGAAGTCATCTCAAAACAAATTGGATATTCTGATACCAGTGGTGTTTGGTGAAGAGATGTTTGAAAAGGTTTATTGGTTCAAACAAAGCTAATTTTGAAAAAAAAAACTGATCTTATAAACCTTTTCAATTAGCTTATTACTAAATCTCTTTTGAATGACAATTTTAACCCTAATTACCACCCTTTAACCCTAAATAAAGGTTTTACCATGTCCTTATTTGCCTTTTTACACAAAACAGCAACTAACAATCCGTTAAGTTTTACCAAATAAGTTTACACCATCAGTTAATCAAATCAGCGCACCAAAAAGTTAATCAACTAACAACTATTTACCATATACAGAGCCTATATTTTTTTTTTCATTTGCACCATATAACTCAAAAAATAAACTCCTAAGCAACACTTCCAACATTAACTTTGAATTAACATAGATTTGTTTGAGGGAAAATTACAAAACTAGGTCAAATGGGAGGCCCATTTATATATTTAACCCATTTACTCAACATATTACATATCTAGACTCATTTTGTGTGACTTTCCAAAAATACCCCCAATATTTACGCGCGGCTCGCCCCATCCCGTCTGACTTCGCATATTCCATACTATGCGAAGTCTGCGAAGTAAATGTTTGGGTTTGCTTGATGAATTTAGTTCGCATATGCGAAGCCTGGATGTGTTTTGAAGCTAATTCGTGAAGTAGTATATAACAAAAAAGGGCAAACAACAACGGATTCTAACATTCAAATCATAACATTATCAAAATTTACAACAAGATTGCCACAATAACAACATTCAAATCATAACATTATCAAAATTTACAACAAGATTGCCACAATAACTAATCCGGTACCAATTTTGAAACGAAGATTACTCATCCGCTTTAAAATTGGCACCGGATTAAGTTAGGTCCACTTTGAAGATTGGCACCATAGGATTGACACAATCTCTCCTAACGAATCATTTCAGGAGTGAATGTGTCAATCTTGGGGAAGTTCAACCCTATACAGGAAGGAAAATCATCTTCCCTGCAGCCCAGTACGCCGCCTTCCAGAAAGGGATGTTACGTATTCAACCATCTACAGAAAAAATTAACCGTGTTAGTTATGAAAAAGGACGATTTTGGATTCGCGAAATGAAAATTAGCGAAGCATGCGAATGTAAATGTGCATGGGAAGAGGTGATTTTACTTCGCATAACGATTTTTTCGCGAAGTCTGCGAGGTCTGAAATGTGACTATCTACGTCGCATATCGATGCTTTCGCGAAGTCTGCGAGGTCTGAAACGTAAGGATCTATTCGCAGACTTCGCGAACTAATAGATTCGCGAGGTAGATCCATACGTTTCAGACTCTTTCTCTTCGGAGAACGTCGCGAATTCATCGATTCGCGAAGTAGATCATCAAGTTTCAGGCTCGTTTTCTTCGCAGATCTCCGCGAATTCATCGACTACGCGAAGTGAATTCATGGAAAACGTAGGAAAAACATCAGATACTTACATTTTTCGCTCCTAACAATATGATAAACTGTGAAGAACGAAAGAAATAACGTAGAATAACCATTTCTGGAATGGTAACAAGAAGAAAGAAACCAATTAACGAACAGGAAGATGAAGAACCATGGCTTCGTTTTCTAGGGTGAGGAAGTTGCAAAATCAAGAGATGAAAAGAGAACTTCATTGTGATTTGGAAACATGGTGCAGATTTCATGCAATTTAAAGGCAAATAGGAAGATCAAAAGTCTTCAAATCATTAATGGAGGAGCCAAACCGTTTTCGCGCACCAAGGAGAACAGGGGAGAGAAACCGATAGAGTGAGGGGAAGTGGGAAGGGTAGGGGTATTACGGGAAAGTCACACAAAATGAGTCTAGATATGTAATAGGTTGAGTAAATGGGTTAAATATGTAAATGAGCCTCCCATTTGACCTAGTTTTGTAATTTTCCCTTTGTTTGAAGAATTAATTAATTAATAAAGTGGTAATTAGAGCCGACATTAGTAGATTGTAATTGATGTAAATAGAAAAAGAAAGGACACCTTCAAGAAAAACTAATTGTTATTATATTTAGTAGACAGTAACTTAATGGGTTATTTTCTGAGTGACAGATTGATAGATGCATCATGTGCTTAAATGGAAGACACTCCACCAAATTTTCATAAATGGAAACATTACAATTAAAGAATCTTTCGCTAATTTTAATTACTTTTATTTCAACTACCTTTGATTAGCTAATATATATATCCTAATCCTCTTTAAAAAAAAAAAAAAAAAAAAACTCAGGTTAATTAGTTCGGGCTGTGGCGAACTCCAGTGGATAAAAATTAAGGATCCACAAAAAATTTGGAATTTAAATCCGCGACCGATCTTTCCGTCGCTAATTTGTATAGCGACCAATTTGTTAGAATCCCTGAAATAGTGAAATTAACACGTGATTTTATTGTGTAAATTACGTAAATTACATATGTGGTGTCATATTTCACACAATGTATAAACTTCAATTTTGCACACGAAAGTATATAACATTTTAATTACCTCCCACTAAAGTGTATAATCGGTAATTGTAACTGGTCAAAACGAAGTCAATGTCCCACGTCAGCAATTTGACTCCATAAAAGTCAAAAGTTGACCGATCAATGCAAACTCAACGCGCCACGTCAGCAAATTTGATTTTTATGGAGGTCAAATTGCTGATGTGGTGCGTTGACTTCACATTGACCGGTTACAATTACCGGTTGTATACTTTAATGTGAGGCCACTGAAAGATTGTACACTTTTGTCTTCAAAATTGAAAGTTGTACACCAAAGTGAAACATGACAAATGTTGTACACGATGTATGTAATTTATCATACTTTTATTTTTAGACTAAAATTTCTGTTGATAAGTTATTTTATTTTTAAATAAGGTACCAAAATAGGTTTATGGTTTTTGGGTAAGTATCAATTTAGGCTTCACCAGAAATATTCACATAGACTTTAATGACCAAGTGAATTTGGTCATTCACCGTTAGATCTAGGCTTATTAAATTTAACTCATAGGATGTTTTGAATCTTCACCTTCGGATTCTAATAAGCCTAGATCTAATGGCGAATGACCAAATACTGGATGGTCATTAAGGTCCATGTGATCAAAACCGTAGGCTTCATGTAAAAAGTAGTATCAATATAGACTCAACGTTTAAAAAATGTACAAATTTAGACCTCGATAATGGAACGTGATACATTATTAATGTTACTCTGTTAAGTTCTGTCAATTGTATGTGGAGAAAGAAATCAAAACTTAATAAAGTAATATAAATGATATATCACGTTCCGTTATCGAGACCTAACTTGACACCATTGTTTGAACGTTAACGCTATATTAGTGTTATTTTATATGTGGAGCCTAAATTGATATTTATCCAAAAACCATAGACCGATTTTAATATATTATTCCTTTTATTTTTTTTGACTATTTTTTGTGTTGATTAATATGTAAAATTTCTAATATGTGCATGTTTTTTTAAATAAATGTGTAAATATCTTAAATTAATCAATAAATAATTTGTTTAAACCATCAACAAATAAATTATAAGTATCAAATTGTAATAATGAATTAATAAAAAAAACAAAAACAACCTAAATAAGCACATAAAAATTAAAAATAATACTTAAAAAAAATAAAATAATAATTTATTGAACAGAGAAAAACCTTATTTTTCCGATAATAATATCTAAAAACATGTTTTACGAAAATAAGAAGAATAATTTTATAATAAAATATTAAATACAAACATTTAACGTTATTGTTTCCATAAAAAAAGGCTTAATAGGCACCCAGCCCCTTAAACTTGTAATTTTTTTTCACCTGGTCCCTTCAGCTTATGGGACAACCTCTCAACCCCCTCAACTCTCCAAAAACATCACATACAACCTCTTACACCTCTATGTTCGGTCAAAATATTGACCCGTACAGAAAACGCGATTGACTGTTGACCACATCAATGTCACGTGTCATTTTTTTATTAAAATTTTCCATTTTGCAATAAGAATTCTGATCGAAATCCATCTTTGATAGTTGCTCGCCGAGCAGGGGTCTCAATGGAAAATTTTAATAAAAAATGACACGTGGCATTGGTGTGGTCAACAGTCAAGCGCGTTTTCTACACGTGTCAATATTTTGACCAAACATAGGGGTGTAAGGGGTTGTATGTGATGTTTTTAGAGAATTGAGGGGGTTGAGATGTTTGTCCCCTAAGTTGAGGAGGCCAGGTGAAAAAAGTTACAAATTTAAGAGGTTGAGTGCTTATTAAACCTAAAAAAAAATTAAAATATGCTGTTTTATAAACCTAATCAAACAACATACTTCCAACGATTTGGAGTTAAATGATAAAATCTGCTCCAAAAAACTGAAATAGACACCCTTCTGTGTCTATATAGTTTCTCTCTTTGTCAGGGCCGGTCCTGAGGTCTGTTTTGTGGGGCGCCTGCCCAGGGTCCAAGAATTTAAGGGGCAAAAAAAATATTTTTCACATAGTGTATATATAAATAAAATGAGAGCAGCAAGGGTTTATTAGAAATTTGTCATTCTTTTTTTAGATTTCTTTCTTCTACTGTCTGCGCGAGTGTCATCTGCGCTTTCTCTCTATTTTCTTCATCTTTCTTTTCCGATTTTGAGTTGTTTTTCTTAGGCTCTACTCTCCGTTTTTCTTCCTCATTCTCTATTTGTTTGTGTTCTTTTGTCTTCGTGTTATGATTTTGGTTTTTTTTTGGACTGGTAATAAATCTCTTAACCTAACTTTTTTATTTTTATTTTGAATGTTAAATAATAGAATTACTCTATTTGAATTTTTATGTTCTTATGCTGCTGTGATTTGGGTCTATTTTTATTGCTACTTGGTAAAAAAGCTCTTAACATACATTAATTACTAATTTGGAGTTTTTTTAGCAATTACTAATTTGATAGAAATCAGGTGAGCAATTGTTTATTTGGGTCCTATATTATGTTAAGTTCATAGAAATTTTATATTTTTAATAGATAGGATTATGGTATGAATGATCTTCATATTTGCTACAGTATCTATTCATTAAATATGAAGATCACAAGGGATTAACAGGTTCATAGAAATTTTATATTTTTAATAGGAATCATAATTTATAATTAGTGCCTAAAGCAGGTTACCATTATCACATCATCCTAAATTTTTCATATTTCCTCAAATATTTCAATTCAATTCAAATCCTTATATATTATATGCTTTACTCTTCATTTAGTTACTCACTCTTTATTTACAATTACATATGTTATACTCTAATTCGAGATTGATTAAAGTGCGTATAATCTAAATGAAGATCGATTAAAGTGGACATAATCCAGGTGTTATAACTCCTTTTATATTTTGATTGATTAAGTGATTATTAACTTTTATTCATATTTATTGTTGTTATTGTTTATAAATTATTTTTTTTTGTAGAAAAGGAAAATAAAACAAACATTGTTTATAAATTATAATATGCCTCTAAAATATATTTGTCTGGAAGTGAAAAAAGAAATAAGAGAAAACGATTAGATGCTTTAGTAAAATTGCAGCAATGAGCTATTGATAAATTCATAATTAAAAAGAAAGATTATCATGAAAGTCAAAGTGGGGAATGTGCAACTAATGTGGATCATTTGATTATTTGCATATTTTGTTTTGTGGGCAATTAGAGATGATCTTGAAGGGTTGAAAAAAAAGTTAGAAAATGAAGAATCTCATTATAGAGAGAGATCTTTAGTGATTTAGAACAATTTTGATTTTGTTTAGTACCTTTTGAAGTTGTATTCTTAATTGTTTTGTTCTTTTTCATTGTCTATTAATAAAATCAGACTTAGGTGTAGGGGAGTTCATTAGGGGGGTGCCAACCTAGTTGAGATGTCCGACAACCTCTATTAGCCTTCAACTTTTAAGAAAAAAAATTAAAATTTATGAATGAAGGGGTCTAAATTTATTATCTCGCCCCGGACCTACAAAATGCCAGGATCGGCCATGCTCTTTGTAACTACTTTTACTTATTTTATTATTCATAATTATTTTGAATGAAAAATTAGCTACCATAAAGAAAAGAAAAACATTAACAACTAAAAAGAAGTTTAATTTTGGTCTAACACATCACGAGTTTTTTGAACTTGTCCATAAAAGTAGATTGACTTTATAAACTTTATAAGTATCTTACCAGCTTCCTAAACTTGATTATTTCATGTCACATATCCATGAATTTGTCCATAAAAGTAGATTAGTTCCATAAATTTTACAGGTGTTTCACTAACTTCCTAAACTTGATAAGTGTCTCATCAACTTCTAAACTTGCTTATTCCGTAACAACTAAGGGTCCGTTTGTTTTACCTACTGTTTGCTTTTGCTGTTTCCTGTTACGGTTTGCTGTTTGCTGTTTGAAAATGCTGCTGTTCCAAAAAGCAGGGATTCCATGCTTTTATAAAAAGCTACTTTTCGGCTACAAAAGGCAAACAGGAGGTGTCTAACCAAACACCTTAAACTCTCATTTTCAAAGTGAAAAGGCAAACAGGAGATCGAAAAGCAGCTACCAAACACCCGCTAAATATAAAAACCAAAATATTAACTTTCAATCCTCATCCATTCGATCTCTTAAACCTGCAACACTAACACTTATGATAGGTTGAAAGGTACGAAAAGAGAAAAAAAATTACCTCTCGAATAGATGAAGATGTATTTTTAGAATTTAAGTTTAATATGTTTTTGTATTTAGTTGTTACGAAATAAGCAAGTTCAGAGAGTTGATGAAACATTTATAAGTTTTAGGAGTCAATATACTTTTATGGACAAGTTCAAGGAGTTTATGATACGAAATAATCAAGTTCAAAGAGCTCTTGAGAAACTTACCAAATTTACACGGAGCCAATCTATTTTTATGGGTAAATCATGATCTATTAGGGCTTTAATTTTTATTTATAGTCCATAAAGATGAATAGTTGATCATGATAACATGGTTTATGTATACTTTTTTTTTTTTTTGCTTAATGCATTATGCTCTTACACTTTGTACGTTTTATTTACTGACACTCTAAACTTTTAAAATAATTTATCACATATTTATAGCTGGCTTTAAAAACTGATCACACACCTATAGTTGATTTTAAAAACCTATTGCATACCTACAAAAATTTTCACATGCACCTTAATGAGCAAGTGAATTTGCTCATTCGGACCTCCTGCATATAAAATCGTTGATTAGTCATCTTTGATAGATGCAACGACATACAGAACGAACTCACACGATTTTCTTTTTTTATAGCACGCATATACCACCTCATTTGTCAAAGATGATAGACCGACGATTTCGTGTATAGATGGTCCGAATGAGCCAACTACAGGTCTGTGATGCATTTTTAAAGCCAACTATAGATGTGTGATAGGTTATTTTAAAATTATAGGGTGCCAATAGACAAAAGTGGCTAAGTTTACGGGGTAAATATGCATTAAACCTTTTTTTTCCTTCCGGGTTTTGCTATTCACCGCCTCTCTCACCAGCCAAAAATTGGATTTCTGAAAAATGGATCCGAGAACGTCAAGAAAACGAATAACTACGGTTCCTATTTACATTAATTGAAATTCGTCTCTAAAAACTAACCGATCCAATCTGTATGTAAATTTTTTTTATCCAAATTGGCCTAAACGGGTGTGAATCACTCGTTTCGCAGAGAAATCATTGGTTTTTTTCCTCTACCGTGTTTAAGTCACATTAATATTATTCGGGTTTTTTAATTTCGAATAAATTTGAGAGAATTTCAGCTTTTGAATTTAAAAAATGAAAAGGATAAAAATATCCAAAAGGAGACGAGATAAATAATTTGAGGACAGTGAATAGCAATACAGTTCTTTTTTTTTTGGAGAATTATATATACATATGGATTTGTTGTGCATCGCATAGCCGCCTCTTTGAATTAATATAAACATAAAATTAGCAACCTATATTTATTCCATATGTTTATTTGCTAATTATAACCATGGTTTTTAAGCAATGATTATTTATTTACTTTAAAAAACAAATGATTGTTTATCTATTATTTCCAAAAGGGTAATGATTATTTATACTGATAGATAAAAGGTTATATTAATTAAATAAAGTGTATTAGATAATTATATTAAAACATATAATACCACTTCATAAAAAAAAAAACTATAGTATTATACTCCCTCCATCCCTAAAAAATATATTACTATAAGATAAAAAGTAATTTTGAAAAATGAAACCACATAGACACTAAATATTTCCTTAGTTTTTTAAAATGATAAATATTTCAAAATATATAAAAAATATTTTTTTTTCACGTGCTCTAAAATTTACTAATCTGTCAAAAAAATTACTAATCTAACTTCCAATTAATATGATAAAATTAATCCAAATGAAGAATATAATTAACTTAATAATAAAAAGGTTCAATGAAAAAAAAAATGTTGATATCCAACTAATTACAAGTTCTTGTTGAAACTATGTACTATTTGTATTACTCACTTTTTTTCATAATATTTGTTTTTAAGACACAACAATTAAAAAATGTAATTAATTTTAAGGCTTAATACATCGTTTGCCTTCTGAACTTGTTCAAAAAGTTTGATGGGCTCCCTGAACTTTCAAAGTGTTGCGATAGTCCTCTGAACTTGCATAAAATGTTCAGTTAGCCCCCTGAACTTGCATAAAATGTAATTAATTAATCACTCGGATGTAAAAAAGTAAATTAAATGCGAAAGATATGTTGCACGCATCTTAAAAAAGTAAAATGACCAAGGTCAGGGTATGCGTTTCTAATATTAGAGAGAAAAAAGTTTTATAGTTAAAGAAGTAAGAACTTCTTTTTCCAAATATGTTTTAATCTATTTTGTGCATGCAACACATCTTTCGTATTTAATTTACTTTTTTACAACCAATTGATCAATTGATTATATTTTATGCAAGTTCAGGGGGCTAACTGAACATTTTATGCAAATTCAGGGGGCTATCAGGACACTTTGAAAGTTCAGGGGACAAATGATATATTAAGCCTAATTTTAATTAAAAAGACTTTGTAACCCTTGTATTAATTACATCCATTAATTAATTTTTTTATCTATTCTTAAAATAAATTAACAATTTAAATAGAAGTATATTTGGTAAAAGTCAATTAATGTGAATGGATTGAATTAAAATGTCATGTATTATTTCCCAGTCTGCATTTGTGCCTGGTCGGCTTATTACTGATAACGCTATAGTTGCCTTTGAGGCCTTTCATAGCATGAAAACTAGAATGAAGGGAATTAAAGGGCATTTCGCACTGAAAATTGATATGAGCAAGGCCTACGATAGGGTGGAATGGAATTTTCTTCGGATGGTTCTTGGCCAAATGAAATTCCCCGATCACTTTGTGAAGCTGATTTATATGTGCATCTCCTCGGTTTCTATGTCTTTCTTGATAAATGGGCAGCCGCAGGGCTTGTTACACCCGGAACGCGGTCTCAGGCAGGGGGACCCCATCTCTCCCTACCTTTTCCTAATATGCGCTGAGGCCCTGTCAGCAAATATCAGAAAAGAAGTAGCGTTGAATAACCTCCATGGAATTAATATTAGTAGACAGAGTCCATGCATCTCCCACTTGTTCTTTGCTGACGACTCCATGATTTTTGGGAGAGCGAGTGAGCAAGAGGCTGGGGTGTTAAAATCAATATTACAGAAGTATGAGATGGCCTCAGGCCAGGTGGTCAACTATGATAAATCAGACATTTTCTTTAGTTCTGGTGTTCCTGTTGAGAGACGGGTGACTATGTGCAACTTGTTATCGGTTCGAGAAACGGGGGCTTTTCCAAAATACCTCGGATTGCCAACAATAATAGGTAGGTCTAAGAAAGAGATCTTTGCAAGCATTAGGGAGCGGATACAAAAAAGGCTCCGAGGATGGCAAGAGAAATTATTATCTGCAGGCGGAAAAGAAACATTAATTAAGGCTGTGATACAGGCAATCCCTCAATATATCATGTCCTGTTTTCTTCTTCCGGATTCCTTCTGCTCAGAAATCCAACAACTGATAAGTAAGTTTTGGTGGGGAGGTAAGGAGGGGAAAAGAGCCTTGCATTGGCTATCCTGGGAGGCGGTCTGTCAGGCTAAAGATAGAGGTGGTTTGGGGTTCAGATGGCTCCAATCTTTCAATCTAGCGCTTCTCGCTAAGCAGCGTTGGCGGTTCATGTCCCGCCCTGATTCCTTGTGTGCTAGGGTACTGCGGGCCAAATACCTTGGAAATCGGACATTTCAGAATCCAGGGGATAGCACAAACCCGAGCTACTTCTGGAGGGGTCTGAACAAGGCGAAGGAGATAGTCGACAGGGGTACAATGTGGAGAATAGGGAGAGGCGATCAGGTTCGGATCTGGTCAGATAACTGGGTGCCGACGGCGTCGTGTAAAAAACCTCTAATCTGCACCAGCGAGTACCGCCCTACCATGGTTCAGGAGCTGATAAACGAAGAATCTATGCAGTGGGACGAACAAGTGCTGCAACTGCACTTCACACCGGCAGAGGCCTGGGAAATTAAACAGATACGGCTAAGCTTTAGACGGCCTAATGATTCGTCATACTGGGGGCCCTCAAAGACAGGGGATTTTACAGTAAAGAGCGCTTACTATCTTGCTGAGATGATGAGGAGACAGCAAAGAGATGACCCTGAAGCTTCTGAAAATAGAGCGGCTTTGCAGAAAGAAATCTGGAAAATTGAAAGGCCAGGGAAAGTGCTGCATTTTCTGTGGCGTTTATCAAAGGAAATTATCCCTAGTTTCTCGACGCTGGCAAGGAGAGGCATTAACACGAACAGCGCCTGCCCGGTATGTCACTCTGATGATGAAACTATGCTCCACGCTGTTGTTTTGTGCAGGTCTGCTCAGGTTTTTTGGAGGGCAGCAGCGTTAGCCGTGAAGGTCAACAAAATACAAGCGCCAGACATTCAAACCTGGATGATTCAGTGTATGGAACGGCTGTCGACGGGAGATATCCGAATATGGGCAGCTATGTTGTGGAAATTATGGTACAGAAGGAATCAATGGGTTCATAACAGGGTATGGGTCCCTGATGAAATTCTCAGACAGCAGGTTCAAGGGATGGATAACGCCACCTCCTATACTGAGTCCGGAGTGCCAATTATTAAGCCACAAGAGAGCAATTATCGAGCAACAAGCCTTGACCCTACAAGAGTCTGGCGTCCTCCCCCAACCGGTGTCATCAAAATTAATGGCGACGCCAAATTTGGGGATAATGGCCTTGCGTGTAGGGTAGGCCTGGTTGCAAGAGATTGCTCGGGTTTGATAATGGCTTCAGCAGGAGTACCTATTGAAAGCTGCAACTCAGTGGAGAAAGCAGAATTACAGGCCATTTTGGAGGGGATCCTTCTGGCGCGTGACTGCAGTTTCAATGACATTATCATTGAATCGGATGCCAAAACAATCATTGACGCCCTTCAATCTAGGAAGCTACCCAATTCGCGACTACTCTTACTATATGAGGATGTTCTATCGTGGAGTTCCATCTTTCACACTTGTGTTTTCTCTTTCGTCCATAGGGAAGGTAATAGGGTAGCCCATGCTCTTGCCAATTGGGCAAATTCTTTATCTTTTCCAATGATAATTATGGAGGATGTTCCTACCATTGTCTGGAACTTAGTTTGTAACGATTCTTTCTTCAGTTCTGGTTAATAAAAGCTTTCTTTCATCAAAAAAAAATGTCATGTATTATATAACAAACAAATTTTTTAAAAAGACAAATATTGTGAAACCGATAGAGTATAAAACTTGAATTAATTCAGTGCACCCTAATATAAACAAACAAAATTAAAATTAAAATATAATTAATTTAAATCTTGATTTTATGGGAACTATGATATAATTAAATGACTCATGTTTTTTTTTTTTTGCTTGGCTGTGATTTTTTGAGTGTGTGATATCAAAGTGGGTGGTGAAAGAGAGGGAATTGAAATTAATTGAAGTGTAAATATAAATTTATATAAATATATATTAATTAGATGAGTGAAAATTTAAATTAAACAAAAAATTATTTATATTATATGAATTTTATTTTGCTTAAAAATGAAGAAAATGGCAGCAAATCTTGTTTGACCCGTTTTTTGAGGCTAAGAATTCGGGGCGTTGTTCTCTCATTGCCAACCTAATTATCCCAACCTCTCTTTATTGCACCATAACCCAAAAACTCACCCACATGATCTTCATCAATTTCATCTATTTATAATCTACTTTTCATTCCTTATGGTTATTTGGTTTGATTCGATTCGGTTCGATTCTCTCTTGTGTTGTTTGTTTTTCTTAGTCATAGTAGATCGAAAGTGTTTCGTTGAAATTAAGAAACAACTAATGATAAAGAAATTCTACTATGGCCCCAGTCCATTGGACCTTGCTAATAAAAACGTGACAATTGTGCATTTTCTTTTCTTACACCAACCATCACCTAATGAGGGGTGCCTTCTATGGTTACTTTGTTTTTGACAAAGTACCATTACTTGGTGTGTTTTTACCATTGGATGATGGAGCATAAAATTAATCCAATGGTGAAAACACACAAAGTAAGACTTACTTTGTAAAAAACAAAATAATCATAGCCTTTACCCCCAATGAGGTAGTATAATTCTCTTTTTTCATTGGTTGGGTCCATTGAATCTGGTCCACCATAAAAGTTCTCTGATAGCTATTTAAGGAAAAAAAAGTATTCGTTTGTTTTTATTTTTTGGAAATGTTTTTATTTTTGTCTTTCAATACTAAACAGGAAATAGAAAGTGTTCGGCAAAATCCAAAACAGTTGTTTTTTACAAAAAAAAAAACTAATATATATTGTCTGTTAGCAACAGTAAACATCAAACGGCAACAACAAAAAGCAAATTGGAACAGCTGAAACAAACGTACCCTAAACCAACTTCTATTAGCTATCCGTAACAACAAACAATAAATATCTGAAACTAATAACAACAGATAGTAGACAAGAGCAGATGAGCCAAAAAGACATTTAAAACATGTTTAGTTCAACCGTTGTTGTTTATCATTTTTTTTTTGTTACTGTTAACTAATGGTGAATACATACATTCGAGAGTTAATTTTACACTTGGGTGTATAAGAAATTTTTTACGCTATCTTGCACTCCCAACCACAATGTTCCGAAAATAGGGGGACATAACCATCCAAGATAGGGATGATTTCGATGGTCAGGGAGAGAAGGGGGTGGGGCAGAACCCCTCCATCTTTCTGCCTCTGCTGTTAACTATTCGTTATCTGTTGATGTTGGTAGATGGTAGATATTAATTGATTTTTCTTCCAAAATAGCTATCAACAACTATTTTTTAATTCTAATCAAATACTTTGTAAGATTGGTTGGAGTAAAATCAGCGACAGATCCAAAATTCTATGGTAGGATGTGTTTGGGTTCTATTTGATAATATATGAGTGATTAATTGATATTTTTTTTAGTGATTTTACAAAAGTAAAATTCCATAATATAACTTCTATAGAGTTTTTCGGTACTTTCAGATGATCAATACATAGATGCCATACCTATCCGTCACCAAGTATTTGTTTGTTTCCATTTTTCGAAACTGTCTTTTGCCTTTCAATACTAGACAAGAGATAGAAAGTGTATGGTAAATTTCTGAAACAACTATTTTTTTTTACAGAAAAATCATTAATATCTACTATTTATCATCAACAGTAAACAGCTAATAGTAACAACAAACAACAAACATGAACAGCCGAAACAAATGACTCTAAGTAATTAAAACAATACTTAAAAAAAGTTCAAAAAGGGAATCAAATTGAGACTTAATTAATCTCTAAATCCCTAAAATTATTAATTATAAAACCTTAATTACTTATATTATTATTATTATCATGATGATCTTCACCATCCAAAGTTCTTGGATCCAATAAAATTGTTATCATGGCCACACTTTTTTTTCTTTTTCAACTTTGTAATACCAAACAAACATTCGTTTTTTCCAAATATACAAATCTCAAAAAGGTCAAAATTCATGCATTGTATATCAAAAATATCTTCTACTTTTTGCATGAAATTGGGAGAAAAAAAGAAGCTAAATTTTGGTTATACAGACAATTTATTATATTAGTTTTTGCACTTCAATTTAGCATATTTGACTTCTCTAATTACCACAATTTGTCATTTTAATCTCTTACATTTTGACAAACTTAACCTCCTAATATATACTTTAACTTTTACAAGATTTTAGTCTTTGATTGTTGATTTCAATATATATATATATATATATAGTTAAATAATTAGAGTACATAGTTTTTACACCTAATATATCACCAGTTCCCTGAACTTATTCAAAGTAGTAGATTGGCTCCCTGAACTTCGTAAGTGTCTCACCAGCTCCCTAAACTTGCTTATTTCGTATCACCAGCTCCCTAAACTTGTCCATAAAAGTATATTGGCTTTCTGAACTTTATAAGTGTCTCACCAACTCCCCAAACTTGCTCATTTTGTAACAACTAAATACAAAAACCATAATACTAACGCTCGATCCTCATCCATTCAATTTTTCAAACCTACAACACTAACTTTTATAATAGGTTGAAAGGTAGGAGAAGTGAAAAAACTACTTCTCGAATAGATGAAGACGTATTTTTAGAATTTAAGTTTAATAATTTTTTGTAATTAGTTGTTACAGAATAAGCAAGTTTAGGGAGTTGGTGACTTACAAAGTTCAGAGAGCTAATCTACTTTTATGGACAAGTTTAAGGAGCTGGTGAAATACTTGCATAGTTCAGGGAGCCAATCTACTATTTTGGACAAGTTCAGGGAGCTGGTGATGTATTATGCCTAGTTTTTAATACATAAGATATGTTACTGAATTATTAGGTCTATGTGAACACCATTGATATTACTAATATAACCGGCCGCTAATGGTCAACATTTTAGAAAAATTAAAGTAAATTATTTAGTTTGTATTTGTGCGAGGTTTTACTTCTTATTGTTTTTTTAATTGTATTTGTACTTTTTTTTTATTTAATGAAATAATGATATAAGCATTTTCATTAGAAAAAAAAACTGCAATACACAGGTTAAAAGGACAAACTTCAAAAACTAATTAATAGAGTTAGAGGCGGAGGGAGAGGGAGAGGGTGCATGTGGAATTTCTTGCACCCCGACTTCCGAAATTTCCTCAAGGAAGAGTGATTTTATTATCCATTATGTCGATTTTTGTACTAAATTCACTCATCAATACTTGCTGCTGCCAACTATTGTCGATTTGTAGCTGTTGATTTTTATATCTCTAGAGTTTATGTCGAGAAATTTTACAGAGCAATACACTCGACCAATGAAAATCGTTTTATATATTACTACACATGAGATTATTGGTATAAAGAAAAAATATATAAATATTATATTAATTGATTCATTGAGTGTATTACTTTCAGACTACCCTAAAATTTGTCGTGACTCAACAAAGTCCAATATTAAGTTTCCAAATTTAAGACATTTTTTTTTTTTTTGTATTTAGATCTTTTTTGACATTTTTTATGATAGTGAATGGGTTATTTCTCAAAAAAAAAAAAAAAAAGAAAAAAGAAAAAAGAATATGGTGTTATTAATTGGTCAAATAATGATTGGAATAAAATTCAAAAGAATAGGTTAGTTTGTGCCTAACATAACTTTAAATTGTTAGTTTTTCTATGACATATAGCCCTATTAAGGATTAACATGGGCCTAACATGACAAGAAATTAGAGAGTCAACATTTCAAGGCTCCTCCAGGCTTTTTGTTCCGTACAAGATTTAATATAAATTTAAATAAAATATCTTGGTTGAAAATTTATATTAATATTTTAAAATTTTATAACTTTGAACCCAAAGTCTCTAATTTTAATACGGGAGTTGTTAAACCCAACCCCTAATTCCCACACTTAGCCTCTTGAAAGGACGAAATTGCCCTTTTATGGGTTTTGGGGGAGGGGGGATTTCTGTTTTTTTTTTGCTAATCCGACACGCGGGCGTGTGGCCATCACGTCTCACCGCAAAGTCGGGCAGGTGGCTGTCACGTCCGACCACGCGGTGAGGCGTGATAGCCACACGCCCGCGTGTCGGATTGGCGAAAAAAAATAGCTTTTTAACCCCGTAAATAGTCCGTTAAACCCGTAAATAGGCCATTAAACCCGTAACTACAGAATTGTACTTAAAACCTAAAAATAATATAAGTTAATTAATAAATATTATTAATCACAACATATAAAACTAATATAATCTAGTCCAAGCCTCTCTCCTTTCAGCGTATAGATTCTCCAAGTGACGAACACTCAGATGACAAAATAAACATCATTGGGTGGCAATGGGATGCACTGGAAACGCATGATGTAAATAAAGACGTATGTAGTGACGATAACTCCCCAAATCACAAATCACAATCTCTCGCTCTGGTGGTCTTCCATCGTCCGAACGCATCGGCAGTATAGTACAACATCCTAATTGTTGTGTAGTAAAGAGAAAAATTACTGCGTTCAATATAGATGCAGCAGCAAATAAGTCATCCGGACTCACCATCCAGTGGGACTCACCACAACCCGCTCCTGCCCATTTAATACGTGTGAGGGCAGCATCAAATCTGTTCCCGTACACTGGCGCATACAGATCACGGTTTGCCCGCATATCATTCTCTATGAGCACTCTCATCGGCTTCCAGTCCTCTTGGTTATAAATGATGGCATCAGCTAAAACACGAAATCCACAGTTACCATCTGCTACAACATCATGGAATCCAGTAATAAATGGTACGATGAGACCTTGAACCCGATGTAAATGGTGGTAACCGGCGATATCCGCATCAAATCCGACTGAAAATATTAATATATGAAATTTATCAATAAAAATATATTTACTTTAACTTCAACAGATATATAAATGAAATAAAATATACCCGGCATCTGGCTGTTATGCACAGATGAGGATGAAGAACGGCCTCGACTACGACTACTCCTCGAACCTAAGGACCGTGCTCGACCTCGTGGTGCCTGACTGTACTCCCATGCACTCAGATTTCATTTTGTTGATGAATTTCCCTTTGGTCTACCCCTAATAGTGTCTTTGACCTCAGGTTCTTTGAAGCCACTTTGTTCCGGGTTTATCTGATCATGAATCATCATCGATATGCTACGCACCATTGAAGGATCTAATTTTTCAACCTTTTCCACAAGAGATTGAAAAAATCGGTGATCCTCAGACCCGTCAGCATATACTGGAGCAGTAACTGGTATGTCACTCAACCCTTCAAACGTAAGAGATCTCCAAAAAGGATGGATGCAGTCAACACGGACCGATCCATCTGTGTCAATATATGTTTTAAGCTCGCATGCACACGGAATGCCATGAGTCATGGGCAACACGCATCCGCATTCACTTACCACATCCATACTCAATCCGTGCATACGCTTGAGCTCATCATTTAGTACAGCCAAGCAGTAATGTGAAACGTGTAAGTCGAGATACGCGAAAGGTGCTCCATAGTGATTCACCGCAGATCTTCTTCTCGAGTCCTCGAGTGAGTATCTGATTATATACAGTGAAGGATTACAAAACTAATGTATTAAATTTTAAAAGATTAAAGCAAATAACAGAATAAATGTCTTACTTGATCGCCTTGATCTGAGCCTCAATGTCCTTGTGCACCTTCGCCCACACTGTATCGAGTGCACCAGTAGATGAATTCAACCACTGTTTCAACTGTGCATGTGAACTCTCCACTCGACAGGTTGTGGTGTTTCCTAAGTGCAACACCTTGTTCGTCCATGCTCGACAAAAATTCTCTTTATGCACTAGCCATGTGGTCTCCACGTAATCTATCACATGAGCCCAGTTGCCAGTAGTATTCTTCATGGCTACCACTGTCACCTCATATTCGGCTACTGTCGGGGCTTCAATTATACGTTTCCATTTGGAATTCTTAAAAATTTCACCAAACTTCTTCATTCCACTCAACTTGCCTACTCTATCCTCCACATCTTTATTAATATGCCATGTGCACAATAAATGATGACTATGAGGAAATACCTCACGAACCGGTCTCATCAGTCCTAACTCCCGGTCTGTAGCAATGGCTGTCGGATGCACATCAGGTTGGAGCAAAAGCTTCAATTTTTGTAACACCCATATATAACTACCCTCAGTTTCATCCTTCATGATTGCATAGGCAATCAAGAAGTTTTTGTTTGAAGGCGTCATTCCAATGATTTCAAAGAATGGAATCTTATACTTGTTTGTTTTATATGTTGAATCCATACCAACAAACAAGTAATAAGATCAGAACAGTGTGATCGATGTTGGATGTGTTGAAACACCTTTCCACAAGATTTTGATTTGACAAAATCATCCATGATTAAGAGGCAATTAAATTTAGATGCTTTGATTTAATTGTACTAATGTGTTTGTTCAATATTGAGTGCAAAAATACATATATATAAAATAAGACAGGTCAGAAGTCAACATAAGTCAAAAGCTGAGTAGAACGGAACTCAGCATAAAAGATGCAAGCTGAGTTAAGTGGAACTCAACATCAGAAGCTTCCTTCAGAATGAAGCTGACTAAAACATAAGTCTTCTCCAAAGCTGTCCAGCAGAACGAAGCTAACTAAGTCAGACGTCATGCAGAAGTTAAGCTGACCAAAAGAAGAACTCAATATAGAAGAATAAAAGCTAAGGAACTCAGCATGAAAGAATAGAAGCTGAGTTGAGCGGAACTTAGCATCAGAAGATTCGTTCAGAAATATCCGAGCAGAACGAAGCTGACTAAGCACGGAAGTTGACAACTGATGCGTCCCCACCTAAGGTTAGAGATGGGAACTCACTAAGGGATAAGTGTACCCCGTCGTTATCAAGTAATAAATTTCTGGGTTTAAGTCCAGGTTATCGTCCACAGGATTTATTTCTGCAAGTACCGAATTACTAAGTCTCGGATGTTATCTAGGCTTAAGGGGTTTGAGTTGGTTTTGTTTAATTAATCTACTCCTAGGTTGGTTTGCACTAATCCTAACTAGATTATCTACTTCTGACTAAGTTATTCTAACCCTAACTAAATTACTCTACCCCTAATTGATCTTTTACCAAAGCAATTAACTGAATGAACATGAAGGAATACGATGATAACAATGGTAGAGTGTTTAAGCAATTGAATTGAAACTAAGTCGCTTATGTCCAAGGCGATTAACCCGACCTATCCTCCTAAAGTCCCTAGTTCGTGATTCCCTTGTAAGGCCGAAACTAGCTCTAAGGCTCAGTAATTTGGGCTTAATCTTCTATAGGGTCGTCAATCCTATAGGCACTGACTAGGTCAGATTCAGCTCGCAATATGTGCCAACCTAATTTTGGGATTATCGAATGAGTTAAACCAATCAGACAAAGCGTAAGACAAAGATTAAAACATCAAAACAATTGAATAAACAAAATCTATATTATATATCAAAGATGAAGGAATTGTCACGAAGTTACAATAAACCTAGAATTCATAGCATGTATCAGAGGCTAGACAGAATATAAAAGAAGAAAAATCTCTTTCAGGGAACCTGTCTACCAATGCAGGCGTCTTTCTAGGATTTAAGGATGGAGCTTGAGTAATCCTCGGTGAATGGAGCTTCAGAGGTGTCTTCAATGGAGGGTTGAAGGTTATGGAGGAGGTGGAGAGGATTTCTCAAGGTGGAAGCTAAGCTAATTACAAAAGTAAAAGATATTCAATTTACAATTGGAAATTCCTATTTATAGCCGCGTCTCGGGCCTCGTTTTGACCTAATTTCGTGTCCTTGTTGGTGTAGGAAGATGTGGGGCCGAACGTGGCTTCGTGGGGGCGGAATTGGTCTTTTTGACCAATTCCCGCAGGTCTACTCGCCGAGCAGGAAAGGCTGCTCGCCGAGCAGAATTGCGACGAGCAGCCCCTGCTCGCCGAGCAGGCGCCTGGTGGCCTGCTCGGCGAGCAGGCTTCTGCTCGCCGAGCAGGCGCCTGGCGCCCTGCTCGGCGAGCAGGCTCCTGCTCGCAGAGCAGGCCTCTGGCGGCCTGCTCGGCGAGCAGAAATGGCCCGGGGGGCCCTGCTCGCCGAGCGTTTTCGCCCGAAGCGCGCTCGATCCGTACCGGATGACTTCCAAACCCTTTTTCGTCTGAACTTACACCTGCACACACATAAAAACTCCAGAAAACATTAGTCCAAAAGCCGAATTGATCCGTCAATCGCTTATTTTGAGCAAACGCTTCGTTTGGTGCGACTTTTGACGGACCAATTAGCTTCAAAAGATAACGGAATTCTATTATGCGTGTTATTTCGACCGTATTTGCCTAAATTGATCACAAAACGAGCCTAAACGACGAAAAGTAAATAGAATGCTTCCAATTTCTAACTAACTCACACAAAAGCATTTAAATGCGAGAATTGCTCGCTTATTAGCCAAATAAACCTAAAAACCGTCCTAAAACCGTACCCAAAGATAGGGGTTTTTGACCCCTATCAAACCTCCTCGCACTTAAAACTTTACTTGTCCCCAAGTAAACTAAAAAAAAACTAAACCCGCCATCACAAGCAAGCTAGAAAACTTCCCAGTTTGACTAGGTGCTTGACACAATTTCGAGCATCTGTAATTACATGCATTCGGAAGTACAAAGTAGAGACACGATATCCAAAAGCCGCATTTCAATTACAATAGGTCATAGTTTTAAGTAAAGGAACACATGTTCAATTGAACGAGCTTGAGGGGATCGCTAAGTAAAACACCTCACCATCGGTAGTTCACTCATTCACACAATTTTGGTGGCTAAAGTGTTTACTCTCGGCTTATATTCTTGCTTAGGATTACGTTGATTTTGAACGTTCATCCGAGTTCCTCTACTATGCTATATGACTCCGATGATATCAAAAACAGCCTCTAATTGGGGTTGTAATGTGGTTAGAGGGTTAAAGGTACAACAAAGGTTAAGTGTTCTAGCGCTACAACAACAAAGTTTAAATGGCTTTAGCAAATATGAAGTGATTGAGCTTTTTATTCGTCCCTTATTGTTTTCTTTTTGGGATGTTTTCTTTGAGACATTTTTTATTTTTCTAAGAACTAGGGAATGGGGTTCTTCCCTTTTGTTCGTCTCTTTTCTTTTCTTTTTCTTTTTCTGTTTTTCTTCTTCTCTTTTTTTTTTTTTTTCTTTTGGGATAGTGATGCTCATTCACTTTTTAGCCTTTTGGCTTGCTACTATAATGCCATAAACAACGATAAAGCGCTAGAGAAAAACAAAGGCTCAATTTGAGCTTTGCAAAAACAAAGGTTAAGTAGCGAACCAAGTTGTGGTTCGCAAAAGCGGGTTAGAACGAAAGAAAAATCTACAAACTACAAAAATGTCGGCTCAAAGGGGCTTCCTAGAGTGGATGAAAAAGAAAAACAAGGTAAAGAAAAGGTTAATTCTAATGAGGCTGATTCATCGTTTATCATCTCAAATCATTGCATGTAGGTTCAACACAGTATTAGGTGCAAAATCTGTAATGTTCCACAAGTCAAAGCATTCACACAAAAATGTCAAGAAAAAGAGCTTTTTGATGTTCGCTCTTAGGCTCAAATTCAACTCACAATTCTTTGGGTTTCAATTTTGTGTTTACTAGTTTTCCCCAAACTCAAGTTTAATATTACATGCTTTCAATTCTTAAGTTATCTACCTAAGTAATGATTTTAGCATTTCTTCAAAAGTAGGGTCTAAATGCAAACTGTAGCTCATGCTTTTACAGATACAAGAGTTGTGTCCCACACCTAAACTAGTTGTCATGCAATTTTAGATTCGGTTCTCAGCCCTCAAAGACAAATAACGAAGTTTAGATTCGAAGGAGGTTCACGGTTTTAGGTCCTAAACATGCAAAAACATAATAAAACGCCAAAACGCAAACCTAAACTAGACACGACGCAACAAAAATTTAAAAATTTATACAATTTTTGTAAGTTTGTCTACCCCTCCTCCTCACACTTAAAATATGCAATAAGTTCCAACATTGCATTATAGATCATGAAATACGAGTGTAAAAAGTTAGGGTGGAGAAGACAACTTACTGATCGGCCGGGGGATAAGGCCAAGGCATGTTGTAGCGCTCGCAGTAATCAGCCGCTATGTATTCAAGACCCGAAAGCCTTCGGTCCATATTCTGCTCAAAGTTGGTGAACCGTTGGTCCATCTGTTGAACAGTGTTAAAAGTCCGAAGGTTAAGATCCCGCATTTCTGCCATCATGGTGTTGATGGCTTGGAACTGGGCCTCCGTCCCCGACGCTTGGTGTTCCCTTTGGTCTCCTGCCGTTGCAGGTTCTTCTTCCTCAGGTTCTTCATCCCTTCTCTGTTGTGGAACTCGTGCCCTTTTTCTTCCTCCTCCGCTGGGGCTTGCTCCTCCAGTTGTGTTCCTGTTAAAAACTCCTTGAAAAGTAGATTTCTCCAAAAACTTGGAGTTTAACAGAGTAGGATAAATAGCAACTTCGGGATTATCTAAGTTCTTGAATTGGCTCTCGAGCAGGTTGGTAACTAGATGCCCAAGACCTAGGGAACCACGTTTTCTACTTGTTTGGCTCGAGAAGCCTTCAAATACGGCCTTGACAGTGTCCACGGGTTTGTGGTTGGCCACACACCATAATATGAGCAATTCCGTCTTTGAGACTTTATTACTCTCGTTTTTGCCCAACAAGTTATGGGCCACAAACTTGTGGACGAGATTGAGAAGCGGGTCTCGGAGAGCGCCCGGGCTAGCAGTCTGGGAGTTAAAGCTGGATATGCCTGTGAGTTGCTCCCAAGCTATATCTTTTGTTAGAGGCAATTCAAAGTCTGAGATTGTCTCTGGGTGATTATAAACCCCCATTAAGGCTGCTAGTGTGGTGGCATCAATGCGGTAAGGTTTACCGTTTAGCCTAAAGGAATGCTTCCCACCGCCCAAGGGCAGCTCCTTTTTCCAAGTTGTCAAGAATTCAATAGTAAAATTGTGATAAACCGGAGTCTGGGTTGTGGCTAGTCTATACCATCCGTGGAATTTGAGGAGTTCATTGAAATCCTTCTTTAAACCTAGACTCGACAAATAGGTTTGATCGACAATTATATGTGTAGCAAGGTCTTGTTTGGAAAACCTATCATACAAAAGACCCTCACGTTCATCAACAAGGCCAAAGGGCGGATCATACTTAGCTTGGAGGTTCTCGTCGAACTCGACCTCCGATTCGGCTTCGTTCTCGAAGACGATCTTAGCTTTTCCTTTCCGACCCATATCTCCTGAGGAATAGACCAAAAATGGGAGAGTTAGAAAATATTTACAAGCTTCAACATAAACCCTCAATAAATCATTCATATTCATAGGCACAATAATAGCTTTAGGCATTTAGGGACTAAATCATAAGCATTTGGTCCCTAAATGTTTTACCCGAAATTCACAAAATTCATGCAAAATTGGAGATACCCAATGACTAAAACACAAGAAGAATGCAATTCCCAACCTTTTTGACAAGTTTCTAACTAATTGAATGGTTGAATTTTGAGCTAAAATGGGGATTTTGCCCAAATTGAGCAATTTCTCCAAATATTCACAAAATTAATAATAGGAAGCATACCCAAACTATAGATTAATCATAAATTGCAAGGAAATCAAGAATTTAGAAGCAAACAAGACATTAATTTGAGAAAAGGGAACCAAAACTTAGGTTTTCCTTAAATCTCAAAAATTATCACCCTAAGCTAAAATCTAAGTCTACAAACACGTTAGAAATAAAAAATAGGTAAAGATTCATACCTTATATCTTGAATTTGGGTTAGAATGAAGGATTTGGGGGAGGTTAGGTTTTGAAGAAAAGAAAGGGAAGGAGAAGAAAAAATGGTGGAATAAAAGAAAAGAAAGAAGAGAGAAGGAAAGAAGAAGGTGGGGAAAGGGATGATGAGTCATCCCCCCCTTTTTTTTTCTTTTCTTATTCTTTTCCTTTTTCCAATTCCTTTCTCCTTCTTTTTTTTTTTGGCTCGGGATTTTTAAAATCCCGAACAGCCCTTGTCGTCCGAGCTGGCTGGCTCAGCCGACCAACCCGGTGAGTTGGGCAGTGCCCAACTCGCCTAGGCTGGGCGAATTTTTTTTTTTTTTTTTTTTATATATATATATAGAGTACGGGGGAAACAAAGTTTGACAGTTAAAAAAAAAAACAAGATCAAAATTCAATTATTCAAAATAACAACAGGAAATAAGAGTAAATTGTTCAAACTTTGGATTAAAACCGAGGAGAACCCGATTTCTCCCCCTTACTCAATCCTTTCTCAGGATCTTTGGATTCTTCTCCGTTGTGCTCGGGAGAGAACCCTGTGGCCTTTCTTGCCTGTCCCTATTAATCTGAGCCACCTGATTGCTCAAGTCCTTGCAGAAAGCTTCGTTGTTCGCGAGCCTAGCTGAGATCTCCTTCAGAAGAGTGATCACTTCGTCAGATTCCTTAGGGTGTTGCATTGGCCCTTGGTATGGGGGCATGCCAAGCCCTTGCTCTCTATGCTCTTGAACAAATCCGTTAGGAGGTCGGAGCACATTCTGATTTGAATTCCCGTAAGAGAGGTTCGGGTGCTGAGGCCTCCTGTAGTTGCCATTGTTGTTGTAGGAGTTGTAGTTGTTGGGGTTACCGTTGTTGTAATTCTGATTGTATCTTGGTTGCCCCCCAACATAATTTACCATCTCCACCCCATCTCCAGCGAAAGGGCTACCTACTTGACAATCCTTACCATTGTGGTCACCGCCACAGTGCACACAGGTGGGAGGTCGGCTAAGCGTAGCCAACAGTACATCCATCTTCCTGCTCAAATCTGCAACAACTGGATTTTGCTCCTATTCTTCCACAGCAAATACCCGCTGCCTAGTGGGGCCGGCGAGCTTCTGTTCTTGCCACTGCACACTCTTTCTGGCCAGCTCATTGATCATGTCATATGCCTCTGCTGCTGTCTTTCTAAACAAATCTCCACCCGCTGCGGAGTCAACAATGGCTCTGTTGGTGGGTGTCAGTCCGTGATAGAAGACGCTCACTAATTGATGCTTGGGTATGTCATGATGAGGGCACATGCGTAGCATTTTCCTGAATCGAGTCCAAGATGTGTGGAGCGCCTCATGTTCAGGTTGGTGGAAGGATGTGATCTCACCCCTGAGCATTGCTGTTTTTGAGGGAGGGAAGTAGTAGGACAAGAATTCCTTCTCCAACCCTGCCCATGTTGTGATTGAACCAGGCTCCAGTGTTCTCAGCCATTCCAAAGCTTGCCCCGTCAGAGAGAATGGGAAAAGTTTCAGTCTAGCAGCATCTTGGGGGACCCCGTTGGTCCTTGCAGTGTCTGCGCACATTAGGAAGCGATCCAAATGATCATTCGGGCTTTCATGTGCTTCTCCTCCAAACAATCCAGTCTGTTGGATCAAGTGAATTATACCAGACTTGATTTCGTATGTGTTTGCCGGAATGTTTGGAGCAGCAATGCCTGACAGATGCTGATGTCGGTGGGGTGCCAGGATCTCACTCATCAGACGAGTGTCGCTCTCTGGTCCGGTGTTCTCATTGTTCCGTTCATTGTCAGTCATCTTGACGGGCTTGATGGGCTCGATGATCTCGTCTTGCTTCAGCTTTCCGATCTGTTTGCTCCTGCGAAGAGTACGTTCAAGTTCAGGGTTAAGAGGGACAACCGGTATTTTTGCTGATCTCGTAGGCATACGCTGAGAAAAGATAAATATAGAAATAAATGAAAGCTGAAAGAAGATCATACAAATCATACAGTTTTGTACAAGTATAAGAATGGTGCAGATAAACATATACAGACACGTATAGGTGAAGTTGATAGCTACATATTCGTACAAACGAATATACACAAGCGTAAGTATAAATAAGGATGGCTATCATAAATGAGTATATATAAATAAGTGTATACAAACAAATATAATCGGTATAGGTATATAGTACAAAGAATCATGATTATAAACAAGTATATATGATATTAACAAGGAAAGTATTCACAAAGAATGCCTAAACTAACAAGTTGACCTTTGGTTCGATATTGCAGAAGAAATAAATCCCCGACAACGGCGCCAAAAACTTGATGCGTCCCCACCTAAGGTTAGAGATGGGAACTCACTAAGGGATAAGTGTACCCCGTCGTTATCAAGTAATAAATTTCTGGGTTTAAGTCCAGATTATCATCCACAGGATTTATTTCTGCAAGTACCGAATTACTAAGTCTCGGATGTTATCTAGGCTTAAGGGGTTTGAGTTGGTTTTGTTTAATTAATCTACTCCTAGGTTGGTTTGCACTAATCCTAACTAGATTATCTACTTCTGACTAAGTTATTCTAACCCTAACTAAATTACTCTACCCCTAATTGATCTTTTACCAAAGCAATTAACTGAATGAACATGAAGGAATACGATGATAACAATGGTAGAGTGTTTAAGCAATTGAATTGAAACTAAGTCGCTTATGTCCAAGGCGATTAACCCGACCTATCCTCCTAAAGTCCCTAGTCCGTGATTCCCTTGTAAGGCCGAAACTAGCTCTAAGGCTCAGTAATTTGGGCTTAATCTTCTATAGGGTCGTCAATCCTATAGGCACTGACTAGGTCAGATTCAGCTCGCAATATGTGCCAACCTAATTTTGGGATTATCGAATGAGTTAAACCAATCAGACAAAGCGTAAGACAAAGATTAAAACATCAAAACAGTTGAATAAACAAAATCTATATTATATATCAAAGATGAAGGAATTGTCACGAAGTTACAATAAACCTAGAATTCATAGCATGTATCAGAGGCTAGACAGAATATAAAAGAAGAAAAATCCCTATCAGGGAACCTGTCTACCAATGCAGGCGTCTTTCTAAGATTTAAGGATGGAGCTTGAGTAATCCTCGGTGAATGGAGCTTCGGAGGTGTCTTCAATGGAGGGTTGAAGGTTATGGAGGAGGTGGAGAGGATTTCTCAAGGTGGAAGCTAAGCTAATTACAAAAGTAAAAGATATTCAATTTACAATTGGAAATTCCTATTTATAGCCGCGTCTCGGGCCTCGTTTTGACCTAATTTCGTGTCCTTGTTGGTGTAGGAAGATGTGGGGCCGAACGTGGCTTCGTGGGGGCGGAATTGGTCTTTTTGACCAATTCCCGCAGGTCTGCTCGCCGAGCAGGAAAGGCTGCTCGCCGAGCAGAATTGCGACGAGCAGCCCCTGCTCGCCGAGCAGGCGCCTGGTGGCCTGCTCGGCGAGCAGGCTTCTACTCGCCGAGCAGGTGCCTGGCGCCCTGCTCGGCGAGCAGGCTCCTGCTCGCCGAGCAGGCCTCTGGCGGCCTGCTCGGCGAGCAGAAATGGCCCGGGGGGCCCTGCTCGCCGAGCGTTTTCGCCCGAAGCGCGCTCGATCCGTACCGGATGACTTCCAAACCCTTTTTCGTCTGAACTTACACCTGCACACACATAAAAACTCCAGAAAACATTAGTCCAAAGCCGAATTGATCCGTCAATCGCTTATTTTGAGCAAACGCTTCGTTTGGTGCGAATTTTGACGGACCAATTAGCTTCAAAAGATAACGGAATTCTATTATGCGTGTTATTTCGACCGTATTTGCCTAAATTGATCACAAAACGAGCCTAAACGACGAAAAGTAAATAGAATGCTTCCAATTTCTAACTAACTCACACAAAAGCATTTAAATGCGAGAATTGCTCGCTTATTAGCCAAATAAACCTAAAAACCGTCCTAAAACCGTACCCAAAGATAGGGGTTTTTGACCCCTATCAACAACATTCGGAGATAACGAATGAAGCTGAATGATAGTCAGGACAGCATGAAAAGATCCGTTCACTAAAGGACAAAATCTGCCGATCCTCTGTACCAATAATTAAAGTCTCGAAAATACAAAGAAGGCAAATTCCAAGAATCATGGGACAATGGATTATTAGTAAAAGACAACTGTCACTAGAAGACAAAGACTACAGGAAGAAGACAAATCTGACGCCTGAAGAAATCAGAGAAAATGGGATGGCGCTGACCTGAAGATGTTCCCCAAAAAGAGCCGTTTTGGATTCAACGGCTACATCATTCTCAAAGGATCCAAAACACCAAATCCTTCACCTATATAAGGACAATCAGAATTCTTGGATAAGATAGACAAGAGCCAAGAAAAGCAACAAAAAATCCAAGAGAGAAAAATCTAAAAAGCACTCAAATACAAAAGAAATCTTACACCAAATTTTCTATCCGTGTGTAAATGCTAGAGTGATTCTGTGTAATCTTCTAAAGTGTTCTTTACCTGAAAAAGAGCAGTTAGCTTATCAATTGTAGTATTGAGAGTATATGCTGAGTGCTTGGTTGTAAGCATTCAGGGGTAGAAAAGTCTGAGTGATTGGTTGTAAGCATTCAGTGATAAAGAAATCTAAGTACTGGGTTGTAGTGCTTAGTAGGAGTTGAGTAGACGAATAGAGGACGTACTCTTGCATACTCACTGCCTTGTAAAGGGTTTGTGCTCTACCTTGAAAGAGCTCAGTATTGGATTGAAAATCCCAGGACGAACTGGGGACTGGACGTAGGCAGAGAGGCCGAACCAGGATAAGTCGTACAGAGTAACTTCTAAACTCTCTCTCTCAATATATATATATATATATATGTGCGTGTGTTGTTTGTAAAATTCACTCAGCTTATAAATTGTCAAAACTGAAATTCAGTAAATATTGAGTGCTGAGTTAGAAGCTGACTCATCAAGTGTCAATTCTTAACTCACGAGTAAAGCAGTGTTAGTCAGCATAGCACTAACACTGTGTTACTTAAGAATCAGTCGTGCTGACCAACACGCCAAGTTATCAAATTCCTAAAATATCTCTAAGTCAGCATAATTAAAAGCGAAAAAGTTACATTAGTTCTTAACCCCCCCTTTGGAACTAATTACACGGGACCAACAAGTGGTATCAGAGCCTAAGCTCACTACTCAAAGATCTAACAATCTTGAGCTGATCTCTATAAATGGCTGAAAATAGCACTCGTTTCCTCCCAGGAAATCAAACAACACAGATACTCCCTGAGGGATTATCAATCACTAGACCTCCCCTATTCTTTGGGTCTAATTATACATTCTGGAAGAATAGGATGAAGAACTTTATTCAAGCCACAAATATGAGTGCATGGCTTGCAATAGTTCAAGGTCCACACATACCCTATAAAACTGTTGATAATGAGAAAGTTATCAAGAGTGAAACTGAGTGGACAGAGGATGACCTCAGAAAATTACAAAATAATGCTTCGGCTATCAATATGCTTCACTGTGCTCTAGGTGCTGCAGAATACAATAAGATCTCAGGTTGTGAGTCATCACAGGAGATCTGGAAAAAGCTGGAAGTAACTTATGAAGGCACCAGCAAGGTCAAAGAATCCAAAGTGAATCAACACATGCGGTTATATGAGCTGTTCGAGATGACTGACAATGAGGACATCTCAGCAATGAATGCTAGATTCACTAACATAATAAATGAGCTCAAAAGACTCGGTAAGCATTTCACTGAAGAAGAAAAGGTGAAGAAGATCTTACGAAGTCTTCCCAAAAGTTGGCAAGCCAAGAAGACAGTTGTAGAAGAAGCTCATGACTTGACCACAAACAAGTATGATGAGCTGATCGGATCCCTGCTGACTCATGAAATATCCATGAAAATTTTTGAAGCTAAAGAAAAATCTGAGGATAAGAAACAGAAATCACTGGTAATGAAAGCTGACTCCACAGAAGATGAGTCAACAAATGATGAAGAAATGGCAATGTTTACTAGAAAATGAAAAAGCTGTTCAGAAGGAATGAAAGAAATAGTAAGCGGCCATACAAGAGAGGAGACAAATATAAAACTGAGTCCAGTGACACCAGATACAAAAAGGACAGCTCCAAGCCTGTCACATGTTATGAATGCCATCAAACTGGGCATATTAAGTCAAGCTGTCCTAATCTGAAGAAAGATAAGAATGGAACCAAGAAGGCAATGGTGGCCACATGGAGTGACAGTGATGTGTCAACGTCATCTGAAGCTGAGCAAGATGAAACAGCCAACATATGTTTCATGGCAGATGATGGAGCTGACCAATCTCAATCTGAGCAAGCTGACCTCTCTGGAGAGTCTGAGCATGAGGAAAACAACAATGAGGTAACATCCTTACTTTTGCTTAGAAATGAAATGGTAAATGCCTTGAGTGACTTATATACACTAACTAAGAAGTGTAACAAAAGAATTAAAACACTCAGCAGGCGCTGTAACGAGATTGAGGAGGTCAAGCTGAGTGATCTCCGATATCTCCTGCAGGACAACTCAGACTTACATACGAACATGCAAATCTTACATAAGTATGTCACGGAGGGTCAAACTGAGTTAAAGAAACTTAGAAAGGATGTCACAACTTTAAAGAATCAAATAAAAAGTTCAAATACGAACAAACCCCATGCTGAGTACTCAGGTACTGGTCAGCATAAACAGTTCATTCAATGTAGCTGTTGTGGAAAGAAAGGACACACAAAAGCTGTGTGCTGGCATAACAAACAGACCGTCCAATGTGACTTCTGTGGTAAGAAAGGTCATACCACCAAAATATGCTGGCATGCTCAGCACAACAATGCTGACCACACTCAATATCGCCCTCAAAGGGTAACTACGTGTGGCTTTTGTGGAAAAAGTGGCCATACTACAAATGTATGTCGTCACAAGTTGAAATATGATTTTGCACCTGTTTACACTAACGTGAAAGGACCCAAAAAGAATTGGGTACCTAAAAATGAATAGTTTAAAATGCAAGTAAGCTTGACATGCGTGGAAAAATCAAAACTCTGGTATATAGACAGCGCATGCTCAAGACACATGATAGGTGATGAAACTCAGTTCATCACATTAGAGCTTAAACGAGGAGGAAATGTAAGCTTTTGAGACAATAAGAAGGGTAAGATAGTCGGCTCAGGAACTATCGGAGGTAACCCTAAAATTGACTCAGTCTCCTTAGTTAAAGGTCTCAAGTACAATCTTCTAAGCATAGCTCAGTTATGCAAGAGTGGAAGGAAGGTTATATTTGATGATACTAAGTGTCAAATACTCGAGGGAAAAACAAATGATTTAATTTTAACAGCCCCTCGTGTAGAAAATGTTTACATATTGAGTTTGGAAAAAGAATTTTCAAAAAGTATATGCTTAGTGTCAAAAGAGGATAACTCCTGGCTATGGCATAGGAGACTTGGGCATGTCAGCATGAATCTCCTTGCCAAGCTAGCTAGAAAGCAATTAGTTGAGGGATTACCAAAATAAAAATATGAAAAGGATCAACTTTGTAATGCTTGTCAGCAAGGTAAGAAAATCAAGAAATCATTTCATAGCAAAAAGGTTGTCTCAACCAAAAGACCATTGGAATTACTACACTTGGATCTTTTCGGACCTATCCAGCCACTTAGCTTGGGAGGTAAGAAATTTTCCTTAGTTATTGTAGATGATTTCTCTAGGTATACTTGGATCATCTTGCTGAGTAGCAAGGATGAGACATTTGAGATGTTTACCACATTAGTCAAAAGGCTTGAAAATGATAAAGAACTAAAAATAGCACACATTAGAAGTGATAATGGTGGAAAATTCAAAAATCAATCATTTGATGAATTCTGTGAAACTAATGGTATTGACCACAATTTCTCTGCCCCTAGAACTCCTCAATAAAATGGAGTTGTTGAAAGAAAGAATAGGACAATTGTAGAAATTGCTAGGACAATGCTGAATGAAAATAGGCTTCCAAAGTACTTCTGGGGAGAAGCTGTCAATACAGCCTGCTATATACTGAATAGGGCACTGGTAAGACCTATATTAAAGAAAACTCCCTATGAACTTTGGAAAGGACGAAAGCCCAACATTGGATACTTTCGTGCCTTTGGGTGTAAATGCTTTATACTCAACACAAAGGATAATCTGGGAAAATTTGATGCCAAAGCTGATGAAGCAATCTTTTTGGGATACTCAACAAACAGTAAAGCATATAGAATTTATAATAAAAGAACTCAGGTAGTAGAAGAGTCAGTCCATGTAGATTTCGATGAAACTGACCCTGCAGGAAGGACAACTCAACACACAGATGAAGAACCTGACTCAGCTCCTGCTGACCAAAATGGACATACTGAGTCATCAATACAAGGACTGACCAAAGGTAAAATTGAAACTGAAATTATTTTTGCTGACCAATCTGTTCATGCAGAGATCGTAGAAACACTTGTTCCAAGCAACTCAACATTACCTAAGGAGATAAAGATTCCAAGAGGACACTCAGAGAAGTCCATACTTGATGATGCAACCAACAAGGTAATGACCAAAGATCAGCTGAGAAAGTTCCTTGGTAACGTTGCTTTCGTATCAACTCATGAACCAAAGAACTTTGCTGATACTGAGCATGATGAGTATTGGATCAACGCTATGCAAGAAGAGCTTGATCAATTCACAAGAAATGAGGTATGGAATCTTGTACCCAAACCTAGGAATCAGAAATCCATAGGAACTAAATGGGTATTTAGGAATAAACTAGATGAGCATGGGAATGTAGTTAGAAACAAAGCCCGACTTGTAGCACAAGGCTACAGTCAGCAAGAAGGCATTGACTATGGTGAAACATTTGCACCAGTTGCTAGGTTGGAAGCTATACGTATATTGTGTGCTTATGCTAGCTTCATGAACTTTAACTTATATCAAATGGACGTTAAAAGTGCATTTCTTAATGGCTTTATAAACGAAGAGGTATATGTTAATCAACCTCCTGGTTTTGAAGATCCAAAATTACCAAACCACGTTTATAAACTTAAGAAGGCCTTGTATGGCCTGAAGCAGCCCCCAAGAGCTTGGTATGAAAGGTTGACCAACTTCCTGCTGACCAGGAATTACGTCAGAGGAAAAGCTGATACAACCTTGTTCATTAAGAAAAAGGGTAAACATACCCTACTTGCACAAATTTATGTAGATGATATAATATTTGGTGCTATTGACGAATCCTTGTGTCAAGAGTTTAGCAAACAGATGCAGACTGAGTTCGAAATGTCTATGATGGGAGAACTCAGCTTCTTCCTTGGTCTTCAGATAAAGAAAGGTAAGAACGGCATCTTCATTAGTCAGTCCAAGTACACCAAAGAGATGTTAAAGAAATTTGATATGGAAGAATGTAAGCCCATATCAACCCCTATGGGTACTGATACGGTCTTATGCAAAGATGAGAAAAGTAAGTCAATAGATAGTAAACTTTATCGAGGTATGATAGGCTCCTTACTTTATCTCACTGCAAGTAGACCTGATATACAGTACTCAGTATGTTATTGTGCAAGATATCAAGCTGACCCCAGAGAATCTCACCTTATAGTTGTAAAAAGAATTTTTAGGTATTTGCAGAGCTCAGTTGATGCAGGTTTATGGTATCCAGCATCAAATGACTTCACACTCATAGGATACACTGATGCTGACTATGGACGGGATAAGCTAGAACGTAAGAGTACTTCAGGAGGATGCCATTTCCTTGGAAGCTGTCTAGTATATTGGTTCAGCAAAAAGCAGTCATCAGTTGCTCTGTCTACAACTGAAGCTGAGTACGTTGCCGCTGGAAGCTGTGTTGCCCAAGTCTTATGGATAAAGAAACAGCTTGAGGATTTTGGAGTAAAAATGGAAACAATAGAGATCAAATGCGACAACAAAAGTGCCATTGATCTATCCAAGAATCCAATCCAACACAGCAGGATGAAGCACGTTAGCATAAGGCATCACTTCATCAGAGACCACGTACTAAAGGGTGAGATCAAGCTGACTTATGTGCCAACAAATGAACAGCTCGCAGATATCTTCACCAAGCCGTTGGCTCGTGAACAATTCAACATACTAAGGGAAGCTATTGGTATGTCTAATCCTCTTTAATGATTCAACGCATTTGAATAGATGTTGAGTGATTGTCATGCTAACTAAAATATAGTAACTACTGCACATTGAACTTAACAATCCATGCTGAGTAGATACAAATGCTAAGGGAATATTCTGTGCTGAGTAGATAGACATATTGAGTAATCTCGAATAAACAAACATGAAGAGTGATGAACATATGTTGAGTCACTAAGAATTAGAAAATACATCCAAAATATGAACCAAAACGACCCTGTACCATGAACGGTTCAAACTCAACAAAATCAAATGAAATCCTCCATGCATCATAAAATGAAAACACGTGTAACAAAGTACTTTGGGAAGATACATATTAATGGTAAATCCCATGCGCCGAAATTGTCATAAGTAGCAGGATTACTGTCGATTGAACGTCCCTAGGAAAAACGGCAGATTACAAATCAAAAGATTGACTGAAAAGTCTATAAAAGGCAAAAGAATACCTCCACTTCCTCCTTACCCCTGAAAATTCCTGAAGAACAAACCGTCTTTTTGGTACACAAAAATGCATTCCAGTAAAAACCCTATCATTCCAGCTCTCAAGCTCACTAGTCATGCCGAACCTTCATCCGAACCAGTAAGGCAAATGATCAAAGTGCATTCCTGGGTTAAGAGCCAGGAAGTAATGAAGAGTCGATGGTTCTCTTACGAGTTCGTCTCCTCTGAGAAAGCATTTTGTGACTGGATCGAGAAGAACCAATGGAAAGGTCTTTTCTCTCTCCCTAGAAAAACTTATCCCATGTTAGTACGGGAGTTTTACTCAAACCTGGTAGTTGATGCCGATGACTCAGACTATCTAGAAACCATTGTTAAAGGTCAGAAGATTGTCATAACTCCTGCCTATCTAGCTACATTGTTAGACTTACTAGACAAAGGAATCCAATTTAGGACCACCAAAGAAAAAATACCAAAATCCGTAACAGAAAGGCTGAAGGGGTTCTGCAAACCCAAAGACCACAAAGGAGAAATACCCAGCACCTGTATGGGTAAAAACCAGAAGATGGTCCACTTCATGCTGACCAATTTCATCTTCCCCAAACTCAGCTCAGCCTCATCCGCCTCAAACTTCGAACAGTGCTTCATCTGGCACATGTTGACCAACACTCCATTCAACCTTCCTGTTTTTCTAGTCGGTGCACTTCAACGAAGCGGGAGGAAGCTCTGTTTGGGTTCTCTCATTACCAAGATCATACAAGACAAGCAAATAGAAACAGTGAATGATGTAAGCACACTAGGAAGTGAGATTACTGCCAGCATACTAAATGGACTTCTGTATGATCAACCCTTAAGGGGATATGAGGAAATTGAAGTCGCTAGGGAAGGAGATGAGGATGAAAAATCAGAAACTAAACCTGAAACTGAGAAAACCAATAGTAGGTCACCAGAGATTGATCAATCTGAGAAGAAGAAGAAAAAGGGAATCTGCTCAAAGGACATCCACACTGTCCTAAGAAAACTGAGACTTATGTCTAGAAACAAAGCAAAAGCTGATCAGGAAAGAGCTGAGGCAGCTGAAAAGAGAAAAAGGTCAGATGAATCTAAAATTGAGGAAGAAGAAGAAATCTCTGAATCATCCTCGGTAAAAAGAAAGAAGAGTGATTCCGTACGAAGAGCTAAAACTGAGTCATCTGCCAGGACTCAACCTAAAGGTAAAGAAAAGGAAGCTGAGGAGGTAACTGACCAACAAGCTGAGCAACACAAAGCTCATGCTGGACAGGAGAAAGTTGAGCATCCTAAGCAGCAAAAAGAAAAGACTCTTGAGCCCGTAACAAATCAGGAGGACTCTCCACAAAACCAAGCCTCTGTTACTCAAAGCGAGGAACAAGCCAAAAACCCTGCTAGTCCAAATCTAGCTGCTCAAGATGAACAGGTCAACATGCCTAATCAAACTCAACCTCCAACTCACCATGCGAATGAGTCAACTCCTGAAGACAATATGCCTCAAAGTCCTGTTTACAATCAAGGTACTCAGTACAAACCCACTACTGCGAAATTTACACACTTAGGTGCTACTGAGACAGGTCGACGCATTATTGCCTCTCCTACAACTTTGCTACAAGACCCTGTCTCTCCTCCAGTTAACCCCAGTTCATCTGCTCAAGAAAAGTCATCCCAACCATCTGCCCTTCATCAAATTCTAAGTGAACTCCTTAGCTTTAAAGATTTGGTTCGTCACATATCTTCCGTTCAGGAGCAGCAATCCACTCTTGATCACATGGCAAAATTGACTGACCTCATACTGACCATGGTCCATCACATGAACTCTCTTGATGGCCAAATTCAACACCTGACTCAACTGATCTAATTCAAACCCTCTGCCACTAGCACCTCCACTGTTGATGCTGGCAAAATGGGGGAGAAATGTCCAGGAGGAACTCAAGAGAAGCCGCCCAGATCTAGCTAGAGATAACCCTCAAACTGCTCAGGAGGGAAGAAGTAGAGCTTAGAAGAAAAATTTACAAGTCTAGGGTGAAAACAATTCTATGCTTAAAGTTCGGTTTGCTTTATTTGTTATCTTCCTTCAATCTATGCCAAGTATTACTTTCTAAATACAGTCGATAAAATTGAACAAACAAATCAAGAAGTAAAACATACTCAGTATACAAAATACTTAGGTAATAAACTGAGTAATAACATACTTCTAAAATATTTTTGAAAGCTGACTTAAAAGGCTCAGATCTTGCAAAATCCAACATTAAACTAAGTCAGTATACACAAATGTCTTAAAGATAATTCAATTAAATCTTGGAAGGTTTAGAATTAAGTTAAGACAATACATGCAACCCTTACGGGGGAGTCATTTAAAAAATAATTCAATCATGGGGCAACTTATAACCGAGTTCCGTAATTATGTATTTTGCCAACATCAAAATGGGGGAGTTTGTTGAAACACCTTTCCACAAGATTTTGATTTGACAAAATCATCCATGATTAAGAGGCAATTAAATTTAGATGCTTTGATTTAATTGTACTAATGTGTTTGTTCAATATTGAGTGCAAAAATACATATATATAAAATAAGACAGGTCAGAAGTCAACATAAGTCAAAAGCTGAGTAGAACGGAACTCAGCATAAAAGATGCAAGCTGAGTTAAGTGGAACTCAACATCAGAAGCTTCCTTCAGAACGAAGCTGACTAAAACATAAGTCTTCTCCAAAGCTGTCCAGCAGAACGAAGCTAACTAAGTCAGACGTCATGCAGAAGTTAAGCTGACCAAAAGAAGAACTCAATATAGAAGAATAAAAGCTAAGGAACTCAGCATGAAAGAATAGAAGCTGAGTGTAGCGGAACTTAGCATCAGAAGATTCGTTCAGAAATATCCGAGCAGAACGAAGCTGACTAAGCGCGGAAGTTGACAACATTTGGAGATAACGAATGAAGCTGAATGATAGTCAGGACAGCATGAAAAGATCCGTTCACTAAAGGACAAAATCTGCCGATCCTCTGTACCAATAATTAAAGTCTCGAAAATACAAAGAAGGCAAATTCCAAGAATCATGGGACAATGGATTATTGGTAAAAGACAACTGTTACTAGAAGACAAAGACTGCAGGAAGAAGACAAATCTGACGCCTGAAGAAATCAGAGAAAATGGGATGGCGCTGACCTGAAGATGTTCCCCAAAAAGAGCCTTTTTGGATTCAACGGCTACATCATTCTCAAAGGATCCAAAACACCAGATCCTTCACCTATATAAGGACAATCAGAATTCTTGGATAAGATAGACAAGAGCTAAGAAAAGCAACAAAAAATCCAAGAGAGAAAAATCTAAAAAGCACTCAAATACAAAAGAAATCTTACACCAAATTTCTATCCGTGTGTAAATGCTAGAGTGATTCTGTGTAATCTTCTAAAGTGTTCTTTACCTGAAAAAGAGCAGTTAGCTTATCAATTGTAGTATTGAGAGTATATGCTGAGTGATTGGTTGTAAGCATTCAGTGATAAAGAAATCTAAGTACTGGGTTGTAGTGCTTAGTAGGAGTTGAGTAGACGAATAGAGGACGTACTCTTGCATACTCACTGCCTTGTAAAGGGTTTGTGCTCTACCTTGAAAGAGCTCAGTATTGGATTGAAAATCCCAGGACGAACTGGGGACTGGACGTAGGCAGAGAGGCCGAACCAGGATAAGTCGTACTGAGTAACTTCTAAACTCTCTCTCTCAATATATATATATATATATATATGTGTGTGTGTGTGTGTGTGCGTGTGTTGTTTGTAAAATTCACTCAGCTTATAAATTGTCAAAACTGAAATTGAGTAAATATTGAGTGTTGAGTTAGAAGCTGACTCATCAAGTGTCAATTTTTAACTCACGTGTAAAGCAGTGTTAGTCAGCTTAGACTAACACTGTGTTACTTAAGAATCAGTTGTGCTGACCAACACGCCAAGTTATCAAATTCCTAAAATATCTCTAAGTCAGCATAATTAAAAGCGAAAAAGTTACATTAGTTCCTAACCCCCCCTTTGGAACTAATTACACGGGACCAACAGGATGTGCCATAAATAAGTGAGTCACGACATTGCTGCCCAGCACTGCTTGCGTCCAATATATGTAGTCCTTATCTATAGCAAGCCGATGAAACTGACCGATTACATCCCGACCCTCAAAGCTCTCAGTCCTGATTTTTTCCTTGTAATTATAGATATGTCTTTGTATCGGGAAATCCTCCGGATGTTTTTCTTTGATTGCAGCAAAAATCGCACAAGGCTTAGCTTGAGCTGAACTCATTTCACGAATAAGTTTTTTGGAAGCCGGGCTTAGTCCGCTCATCTGTCTATAGCCCTGACGATATACAGCCAACTGATGACAGTGCTGTCCTCTATCTCCAGGAATCCCATTCACCACCCAACCTCCCAATTTAGCAATTTCCATAACCTTTATCTGGAATTTGCAACCACAGTACTTTGTTTTTGTATTCTTCCGTAGTATAACATCCATATCCATATCCTTTTTCCTTTTATAATTCTTAACACCACGAGCACATTTAACCAATATCCACTTTGACTTTGGCCCCATCTTGTGCGACGTTGTGGTTAACTCGAACCCGATCCTAATTACCGTCTGTTTTGCCCAGTTAACAGCTTCATGATATGTTTGAAACGTTTGTTTGTGAAAAAAACTGCGAGCTGTAATCTAGGCCGTTTCCGTCAAATTCTTCGCACGAAACCTCCTATAAATGATAAATAACGAACATTACATTCCAAAATGTGACATTTCTACATCGTTTCGGTGTCTAAACCCGAAAACAGCCACAAATATGCTCGAATGTGTGAGCATCACGCCTCACCATGTGGTGGGGTGTATGAGTATCACGTCCCACCATGTGGTGGGGCGTATGAGTATCACGTCCTACCATATGGTGGGGTGTATGAACATCACGTCCCACCACATGGTGAGGCGTGTGGCTATCACGCCCCACCATGTGGCGGGGTGTGATACTCATACGCCCCACCATGAGGTGGGCGTGATGCTCACACGCCCGAGTGCCGAACCAGAATTTTTTTTTCAATTCAAATTACAGAAATGCAAGGAAGTTCAATCGGAAAAATACCTCGAATTCAGAAACAACATCACTCCCGTCTACTCTCGGTGATAACGGATTGCCTTCCATCAAACGTGTTGTCTTTGATTCGGTTGAAAATGTATTTGGAAGACTTTGAGAGAGTTTGGAAGGGATTCAAATTTTCAGTTTTTGTTCAAAGGGCGGTTACGCCTTTTTCCGCGGCTGGAAGTGTGAATATGGGGTTGGGTTTAGTAACCCACTTTTAATATTGGGGTAAATAGTAAACGATTTCTTGGTTCGACACTCGTTGGACTCTTCGTCTTTTAATTAAAGCTTTATGTATATGTTAGGATTTGAACTCGAGATCTAATTTAAGCGACTTGAAACCTTTAACCACTTAGTCTAATTTTAATTGGTATTGAAGGTAAGAGGGTGTTTGGTTGCTACTGTTTGCCTTTTCATTTTGAAAATAAGAGTTTTAGGGCCCGTTTGGCTACTTGTTGTTTGTTGTTCTTGTTTGCTTTTTGAAAATGATACTTTTACATAAAAAGTAGAGATTCTCTGCTTTTGTAAAAAGTTGCTTTTCAGCTCTAAAAGGTAAATAGCAAGTATCTAACCAAACACCTAAAACTCTGCCTTTTAGAGCGAAAAGGCAAACCGGAGGTGAAAAGTAGGTAACCAAACACTCTCTTAGGTGTTTGGTTAGACACCTCATGTTTGCCTTTTATAGTTGAAAAGTAGTTTTTTTTATAAAAGTCAAGAATCTCTCCTTTTTGAAAAAACAATATTTTCAAACAGCAAACTGTAACAGGAAACAGGAAACAACAACAGCAATCATAAACAACAGGTAAAACAAACGGGCCCCAGATAGTTAAGTTAGAGACTTTGGGGGGTAAATTTCAATAAAGAAACTATTGGGTAAATTACATCTACGACTTTTTAACTTTTTCGGTTACTTTTATTATGGTCTTAAACTTTAAAATTCGACATCGTGGTCCCTGAACTTTGCCCTTACTAATAGCAGATAACATTCCATTCTAAAGCTGGCAGAAAAGATATTTTAAACAATTTTAATTTTTGAAATTTTGGGGTTTGATGTTATTTATATATTTTTTGGTTATGGGGGAGAAGTTATTTGTTTTGAGAGAGAAATATTTGAAAATACTTATTGAAAATCGAAATCGGTAGTTCCACTGAAAATGTGGTTGTTACCAATTTTAACTCTTCAACTTTTTCATTTTGAGATTGTTATATGTCATTTTGACTTACTCAACTGGAAAAAATGAATCATTGTATTAGTAAAGTGTAAATTTTAGAGATCTTTAATGTTGGATTTTAAATTTCAAAGATCATAATGAAGTTAGAGGCCATAAGTGCAATTTACACTTTTTATTTTGATGAAGATAGCAACTTATATTACCCAGAAATATCAGTTTCAATACAAGAAGCCAAGAAAGCTGGAAAATCATCAACAATAATTTGAGGACAAAGTAAAGTGAGTCCCCATTTTGCCAATTCATGAGCAGCATCATTAAAGCAACGACCCTCGAATACGAATCGCACAACAGAAAAGGAACTAGCTACTGTCAGAATCTGTTGAATCACCACATCATTGTAACTCACATCTCTAGCAACCCGAATTGCCTCAATAGCCAATTTACAATCAGACGCAACCACCAAATTTGCAAATCCACACTCCTTCGCAAAAATTAAACCATTCAAAATGGCTAAAATCTCCACATGAGTCACAGACCAACACGCCCCTAACGGACACGCCCCGCTCATCAAAACATTACCAACAGTATCACGCACCAGAAAACCAGCCGCCCCAGAACCACGATGAGAAGAGAAAGATGCATCACAATTTAATTTGACAAAACCAAGAGGAGGAGGATCCCATTTACCCAAACCATGACTAACAGTAATTAAAGAAGGGGGATGAAGACATACCGATCCAGATGCCTGTTTCACCCCCATTAACAAAAGCCCGATCATCAAGAGATTTTTCTCCATGCGTGATCAGATTATGATCGTACCAAATCATCCAAATGAAACAACAAAAGAGAGAAAATTCAGAATTTGGTAATATTAAAGAAACCTTTTCCATCCATTCCAAACATGACATCCCTTTAACCGAATACACCTTCACAGAGAATCCTCCACACTTCTATCGATCTCTCGTTCGTCGACATAATTTCATCAAATGTATCAGAGAACTACCATCATGTCCGCAAAATGGGCAATAAGGAGCAACATGGATTTTTTTCCGAATGAGATTAGCAGCACACGGTAAAAAATTATGACAACATGCCCACAATAGATGAAGAATCTTCAAAGGTAATTTGAGTTTCCACAACCGTCCAAGCCTAGATGACGAACCCGGAATATCATTGAAAATTCTATTTACCTCAATCGCCATTCTGTAGCCAGATTTTACCTCATAACAGCCATTACGGGAGCCAGGCCAATAGAATCGATCGATAGCAAGTGGTCGTAAAGGAAGACCCAAAATAGAATCAGCCACATCCTCAAAGAATCAATCCTTCACCACTCTAGAATTCCAAAGCCTAGTGCCTGCAATAATTAATGACTCAACAAACTCCGAAGGAGCAGTGCACTTAACAGATAAAAGACAACCACAAGGTAATGAGGGAATCCATCTATCCGACATAATCTGAATAGAAGATCCATTGCCTACACGCCATAGGCCACCCTGCAATAAAACAGGCCTAACGCTTAACAAGCTTCTCCACAAATAACTATTAATAGGTCTCCCTGAAATCTCAAGCCAAGACAGGTTCCTCAAATATTTTCTTCTGGACACTTGAGCACAAAGATAAATGTTGATCAATAATCCTCCAAAGTTGTTTAGCCAATAATGCTTGATTGAAAGAGAATAAGTGCCGGAATCCAAGACCACCAACAGCCTTAAGAGAACACAAAATATCCCATCTAGCCCAGTGAATAATCCGCTTACCATTACAGTCACCCCACCAATAGCCTGCAATCATAGCTTGCATCTCCTCACATAGAGTCTTGGGCAATAGAAAACAACTCATAACATATTGAGGAATAGCAACCGCAACCGTCTTAATAAGCACTTCTTTACCACCCCTAGATAGAAATCTTTCATTCCATCCACTAATTCGCTTAAGAAGACGATCCCTTAAAAATTTGAAAATGAGCTTCTTAGACCTTCCTAATATCGTAGGAAGATCCAAATACTTCGGAAAAGCATCAACAACATTAACCCCCATAAAGCGTCTCAAACTCTCTTTGAATTCCACCGGTAGATTAGAACTAAAGCTGATCTCAGATTTGTCAAAATTCACACATTGTCCTGAAGTCTGCCCATAAAGTGCAATAATCTCTTTAACCACAACCATCTCCTCAAATGATGCTCTGAAAAAAATAAGAGAGTCGCCAGCAAAAAATAAATGAGTAATCATAGGACCACCAGGACCCGGAATAATCCCATATAAACATCTGTCAACTACTGCTTTCTTAATTAAAGATGAAAACTTCTGCGCACAACAAAAAGTAATAGATTTGAAAACATCTAGCCAATAATATAATAATAATAGAAGAAGGAATTACACATCAAGTTAGTTGAATTTCATTAATTTTATTATAAATCAGAAACAATCATTTTCATTTTTCTGGTTGAGAAAATAGATAAATTTGGTCTAACTCACAACTTTAAAGAAAAAAAAAATTGCATCATGCTTATAATTAATTCCATAAAGCTAATGTGAAATATATAATACACCATTTTACATTAGGATTAAATATCTGGAGCATGAAATTTACTGGATTAAATATTCACGGATATGTGGATAATGGATGTTTCAATTTTGGGGCAAAATTAGAGGTTTTGACTAGTCAAACATCTAATAGTTGTGTTTAGTGTAAAGAAGTTTGAAACAATGTTGTTAAACTCGGATCAGGCCGGACGGTCGGATCGGGCACCAGAATTGAGTCCGGTCCGAGCTAAAGGATCCCATTTTGAAGTGGCATTCACGTCGCCTACGTTGTAGGGGTGCACCCCTAACCCGATGATGATTCATGTGCACCTCCCTACGCGTGAGAGAGCCCTTTCTTCCCTAGTAATTTGTTAAAGGCTTATAAATGTCATTTACTTATATACTAGTTAAGATTCTTATGTGGGATGGGAATTCTTAGTTTACTTTTATCTTATTTCAAACTATTTCAAGTGGTCACTTTGAGGATCAATTTCTCCTATTCTCACTTGTCCGTTTTGAGTTATAGTATACCATTTAAAAGATTTCACAGCATAGAATATGTTGACATATTTCAAGTTATTCTAAACTTCATTTATCCGTTATATAATTAAGCCTGAGGTTGACAAAAAAATAACAAATCAAAAGTTGTTTATAATTTATTTTGGATCATTTATAAAAATAATTTTAATTAATTATATATATTTAATATATATATATATATATATTATTTAATATAGGGGAGGGATCAAGTGAGAAACCTCCCCTAGGTGAGAACCACCCAAAACTACGTAGTTTTGAGTAGAGAAATTTTAAAAAAATGCTACTGTATAAGGGATTCAAACCTCGCACTCCTCAACTACACTTCACATTGCTTACCACTAAGCCATTTGCTTTCCTTGTGTATATTGTCACGCGCTGTTTAATATACCAGTGCCTTTTAGCTTCTATTGTTTAATATTTGACACATGCACTTCTTAATATCGATTAAATATGCAAAATAATGAATTATTAATAGAAAAAAATAAATTTGTATAATATGAATTATTAATAGAATAATAATGAATTACTAATAGAAAAAAATTCAAGAATATGCTCTAATTTCTTATTTATTTTATTCCTTTATATTTTTATAATTTATGTTATATAAGAAAATATATTTTTTAAAACATACGTTAGAACATATATTTTAACTTTTAAAACACGAACTATGAAGTTTAGAACGTATGACATATTTTTTAGAGCATACGTTATGTTTTTTTAGAACATGCGTTATGTTTTTTCGAACATGAGTTATAAATTATATTATAGAACAAATGAAAAAACGATCCAGATATCTACTGATTGTTTTAGAACATTATACTTAAGTTTTGGAACACAAACTATATATTTTTTAAAACAAACGTTAGAACATATATTTTAACTTTTAAAACACGAACTATGAAGTTTAGAACATACGACATATTTTTTAGAACATACGTTATGTTTTTTTAGAACATGCGTTATGTTTTTTCGAACATGAGTTATAAATTATATTATAGAACAAATGAAAAAACGATTCAGATATTTACCGATTTTTTTCAGAACATTATACTTAATTTTTGGAACAGAAACTATATATTTTTTTAAAACAAACTTTAGAACATATATGTTAACTTTTAAAACATGAACTATGAAGTTTAGAACGTACGGCATATTTTTTAGAACATCCGTTATGTTCTTTAGAACATGTGTTATGTCTTTTAGAACATGTGTTATGTTTTTTCGAACATTAGTTATAAATTATATTATAGAACAAATAGAAAACGATCGAGATATCTACTAATTTTTTTGGAACATTATACTTAATTTTTGGAACACAAAATATAAACTTTAGAACATACGTTATGTTTTTTAGAACATACGGTATGTTATTTAGAATATGTGTTATAAATTATATTATAGAACAAATGAAAAAATGGTACGTATATTTATTATTTTTTTAAAAACACTATATTTAATTTTTAGAACACAAATTATAAAGTTTAAAACATATGTAACAATATTTAGAACATCGTCCTTAACATTTTAAAATATAAATTACAAAAATATAGAGGAATTAAAGAAATAAGAAATTAGAGTATGTTCTTGGATTTTTTTCTATTAATAATTCATTATTATGTACATTTTTTTTCTATTAATAAATTTAGGTGTTCGCTATGGTTACTTTGTTTTTTACAAAGTACCGTTACTTGGCCAAGTAACGGTACTTTGTAAAAAACAAAGTAACCATAGCGGGCACCATTTAATTTATTATTATGCATATTTAATCGATATTAATAAGCGCATGCATCAAATATTAAAAAATAGAAGCTAAAAGGAACTGGTATATTAAACAACGCGTGACAATATACACAAGGAAATCAATTGGCTCAGTGGTAAGCAGTGTGAAGTGTAGTTGAGGAGTGCCAGGTTTGAATCCCCCCTATGCAGCAGCGTTTTTTTAAATTTTCTTACTCAAAACTACGTAGTTTTGGGTGGTTCTCACCTAAGGCGAGTTCTCACAAGAGTCCTCTCCATTTAATATATATATAAATATTATTTAATATATATAAATATTATTTATTTATTACATCATCCGGTTCGACCAATCCAAGCCATTTGGTCCGACCAAATGACCCGTGACCCAGTTACCAATCGGGTTTGATGTCCTGTCCAGTTCTGATAACTTTGGTTTGAAAGAACTTATTGGGTCCAAAAAGCTCATTTTATGAGTTTTTTCAATTAGTTTATTACTTCAGCTTTTTTGAAGGACATGTTTACCTCTATTTATTACCATATAACCTCAAATAAAGACTTTACTATATCCTTATTTGTCATTTTAGACAAACAACTATTAACAATCTGCTAAGTTTTACCAAACAAGTTTACACAATCATCTAGTCAAATCAGCTAACAGCTAATGTAATCAGCTATCACCTAATAACTATTTGCTAAATAGGACCATCATTATAAGACTCTGGTGTTATTTTAAGGCCTAATACTTTTCCAGCCCCCTTAACTTGTCCAAATTGATCATTTTACCACCTCAACTCATTGAATGTCCTATTTACCTTCTTAACTCCATAAAAGTGATATTTCTCATCCCCTCAACTTGTCCATTTCTCCCCCAACTCATAGAATGTTCTATTTACCCTCTTAATTCCATAAAAGTGATATTTTTCACCCCTTACAATCTGTGATTGAAGCCTAAATTGATAAATTTTTTAAACGTTAAACCTATATTTATGCTATTTTGTAAGTGGAACCTAAATTGATACTTCCCCAAAAATCATAGGCCTATTTTGGTACATTATCCCTACATATAATGTATTTAACTTGTTTATATTAATGTGCTTGTTATTTGTATTTTTTATTCGTTCTTTCTCTTTTCAACTTTTTTGACTACTATAAAGGGATAAGAAATACCATTTTTATGGAGTTAAGATGGTAAATAGGATCATAAGTGGTGAGAAATACCCGTTTTATGGAGTTAAGAGGGTAAATAGGATATTCGATGAGTTGAGAAGGGGTAAAATGACAAATTTGGACAAGTTAAGGGGTGAGAAATACTATTTTTATGGAGTTAAGGGGGTAAATAGAACATTCAATGAGTTGGAGGGGTAAAATGACCAATTTGGACAAGTTAAAGGGACTGGAAAAGCATTAAGTCTTATTTTATACTTAAATCAATCCAAGAGGCATTCATCTTAAATGGGAAGATTGTCTCATATGTATATAAAGTCATATAACTCTCATATTAAATAATGTGAGATATTTAATACACTCGCCTCACACTTAGAGCTATATAAAATGTGAAACATCTATTCATTTGTAACATAACATTAAATACAAGATTCTAAATGTAATGACCTGATTCTAAAAAGATGATACCAAAGTAGAAAGACAATGTTGGAGTTAGAGATAGATTGGATTAGGCGTAATACATTACCCGCTTCCTGAACTTGTCTATAAAAGTATATTGGTTTCCTGAACTTTGTTAGTGTTTCACTAGCTCTCTAAACTTGCTTATTTCGTATCACCAACTCCTTAAACTTATCCATAAAAGTAGATTATATCCATGCACTTTGTAAAGTCTCACCAACTTCATGAACTTGCTTATTCCGTACCAACTAAATACAAAAACGATACTACTAACTCTCGATCCTCATCCATTCGAATAGATTGAAGGGTAGGATAAGAGAAAAATTACCTCTCGAATAGATGAAGATGTATTGTTAGAATTTAGATTTAATAAGTTTTTGTGTTTAGTTGTTATGGAATAATTAAGTTTAGGAAGCTGGTGAGACACTTTCAAAGTTCAGAGAGCTAATCTACTTTTATAGACAAGTTTAAGGTGTTGGTGATACGAAATAAGTAAACTTAAGGAGCTGTTGAGACACTAACAAAGTTCAGGAAACCAATATACTTTTATGGATAAGTTCAGGGAGTTGTTGATATATTATGTCATTGGAATACAAATTAGACGAGTTTGAATATTCATGAATTGTGTATTTCGCTTAATTAGGGTTTGATGAAGGTAAAAATGAATTCAATTTCATGTTGGAAACGAAGATGGAGTGACTAAGCTAAATTCGTAAGATGTGTTTCTAATATATATATATATATATAGATGTATGCGTTTTAAAATCGTGGGGTCTAATAAATGAGACTTGGACCAAAGTGGGTAATATCTATATGGTATTAAACTTTGCTGTTATAATTAGTATCAGAGCTGACTCCTGATGTACAATGTGTTCATTCGAAGATGAACTAAGAGAAATCTAGTGGGCTTTTAATGATCTGGTCCTGACATGGCGGCGTTGGAAACAAAGGTATAAGCAAGGAGGATCTTAAAAAGTGACGATGAGAACAAGAATAAATTGAATTCCAGATAAAAGAAATATAAATAAATATGATTGAGTTGTATTAGTGAAGTATATTTCCAATACATGTAGATACATTTTAAAACCGATAAAATCTAAAGAATGAGATTTAGGTCAAGGTGAATAACATCATAAATGATATAGACAGACATTGAAAACAAAAAGATTTTGAATTAAGTCAAATCCATATTTTCAATTAATTCAAAATGAATTAAAAATGGGTAAATAATTTATTAATTCCATACTTTTTTTTTTATGTAAAACACTGTTTAGTCTTTTAGTTTGAAAAGTACATTATAAAGTTTCTATCTTTTACCAATATATATCCTTTGGTCATTTTGTCTATTTTTTTTTAGATTTTTAACTGAATATATTTTAGCTTTTAGTATAACCATAGTATAATACAAAATGATCATGTTTGTTATGTTATATTTGTCTTTTTATATTAAATATAACATTTAAAAGTCTAAAAAAATAGATAAAATGATCAAAAGGTTAATATTGATAAAAGATAGAGATTTTTGATAACCCGCGAAGTCCAAAACGGGTTATATTCATTTCGCAAGCCCAACCCATATTAAAGCCCCATGGGCTAAGATTGGACGGGACCCGAATGAAGGAAGCGGGCGCAGCGAGTAAACCGCCCCGAATTCCTAAACGGAGCGCCAAGACTCCCACTCAGAACCACGTTCGTTGCCATGAAAACCACGAAAGGGACATGGCCTAAAAAGGGGTAACCGCCCTCAGAACGTGGCCCACTAAGGAGTAACCGCCCTCGGCGGTTACCCAAAAAACACCTATAAAAGGCCCTAAGAATAAGGGGGGAGGTACGTTCACATTTTTTCCCACAAAGCTATTGCTAAATTATAGGCTCATCCTTACAAAAACTGACTTGATCGTCGGAGAGTTTTTCCGGAGATCCTGTCTCCGGTTTTGTTTTGCAGGTAACTCCGGCAAAGAACATCAAAGCGGATCCAGCAAGTTATCATTGGTGCGGTGAAGGTGGGCCTTTTTTACCAACATTTGGTTAAAGGTACATGAAGAACATGTCAGAACCATCACGAACGACCGGCGTTACCACTAGATCAACCAGTATGAACTCCAGGGGACCACGGATTGCGAATTCGCAACCTGCAAGTACACAGCCTGTGGTGCCTAGCTCATCGGGTCCTTCGGGACAATTGAGTCCGTTATTGGAGGTCCAAGTGCAAACTGAGATAGAAATGTCCAATAATGATTTCGTACAGATGGCTGGACAAGTCTTGGCTTCGAACATGAGCCAGACGGCTGGAGATCGAATGATTAATTTACTAACGGCCCTCGCCGAACACAATACCGTCGTGGCGGCTGCTCCTCAAGAACCTGTGGTTATCTCAACACAATCACCGACTATCCCTGTCATGTCGGCCCTCCCGCAGCCATCTCAGGCGCCAAATCAAGTGGGCCAGAGTAGTCGCACAAACCCACACAGCCACCCGAGCAACTACTCGCACCCAGATCTCATTACGACGATACATCCGACCTGGCAGCCATCCCAACCGTTGCCAGGAGTACAAGGCACTCTTCCGCAACAGCAAGTGGAACCTTTTCCTCACAGACATTCAGAGTTGATGACTCCTGGGTGGGAGCACACATGGAACTTTGATCCTATAACGGGACAGCGGTTGGTCCCCCAACAGGCACACGTCTCAACACCGATGGGCGGGTGGATGCCACCCAGAATTCACCAGCAGCGGATGGAAGAAGTCCGACGAATACCCGATATTGACTTAGAAGATCAATTACGAAGCATGATGGAGCGAATGGGGTACTCGCCTAGGCCGAGAGCAGAGGTCCAGAGCGATTCACCTTTTGCCCCTTCGTTGCGGGAATTCATTCCAGATCACAGAATCAAAGCACCTGCCATACCAAAATACTATGGGGATCCAAATTCTGACCCTGAGGCTCATGTCAGGAACTACAGAGAGTTAATGGATGTTGCAGGGGCAAGCGAAAGCATAATTTGCAGGTTATTCTCGACAACTTTGGGCGGTGCGGCATCTGATTGGTTTCGATCTTTACCGGCAGAATCTATTCACAATTGGCAACAATATAGTCGGGATTTCTGTGCGAAATTCGTGGGCTGTAAAGCGGCAGATGTGACAGATAGGCGGCTGAAGGAGATCAAACAGAGAAACTATAATTCCCTAAGGGAATTTGTTGTCGCCTTTAACGATATCCTGGTGCGATTGCAGAACCCGGATATCGTGAGTATTCGCAATATCATGGCGGATGGAACCACAGATTGGAGCATGCGGGAAGAAATCATCCGTAACAAACCACGCACTGTAGCCGAGCTTATGAAGATAGCAAAGGAATTCATGGAAGTGGATGATGTCAATAGGGAACATAGGGCCCAAACTCGGCGAGAAAGAGATGCCGCTAGAACCACTTCGGACAGTCGGCGTCAGACCCAGTCCAAAAGTAATTTTGTTCGAAGAGGTGATCATCCCTTTTAAGGTGGAGGACATCACACACCACTAAACACGACTCGCCAAGAGGTGTTACTTTGGATCGAAAAGAGCCCATTGAAGAAGGATGTGCGGTTCTCCGAGGTGAAAGGCCGAACCAGTTTGGGGCGCTATCCCAGTAAGTATTGCAGGTTCCACAGGTTGAATGGCCATGACACAGATGATTGCTACGAACTGAAGAAGGAAATAGAAAAACTGATCGAGAGAGGCAAGCTGAGTCAATTTGTAAGAAAAGAAACAGCTGATGAGAAAACAACGCTCCCGCATGAGGGAGAAACACGGCCAGAAAAGAAGCAGAAGAAAGGGGTGATAAACGTGATAGCAGGCGGAATCTACGAGCCTCCAACAAAAAGAACTCGCCGTGAACGGTGAAAGAGCAACACACATAGGGGGGATGCCCTCAATTACTCATTTGCGAGAATCACGGAGCCACATGCGGATGCCCTGGTGATCACGATGGCCGTTGAAGGATGGGACGTCAAGCGGGTCCTTATCGACACAGGCAGTTCTTGCAACGTCATTACCCGGACAGCATTCAACAAGTTGGGAATCAACGACGAGCGGGTGGAACACACCTTCATGGATGTAACTGGTTTTAGGGGTCAATCCTCCCAAACAAGTGGGCAGGTGGTGTTGGAGGCAGAAATGGGCGATAAGAATCTAAAATGGCGAGGTGATTTAGAATTCGCAATTGTTGATCTCCCACTGGCCTACAACATAATTCTGGGACGGCCATTCCTGTCGGAGACGGAGTCGCTCATCTCAATGAAGCATTTGACGTTACATTTGCCAACACACCAAGGGCGAGTCATAGTTGAAGGTGATCAACTTGTATCTCAACAGGCCTATACATTATCACTTGAACCAAAACCGGAAGAGGAGGATAAAGTCGAAGAGAAGCTGCCGGCGGAAGCATTGGGAGAAACGGAACTATTCGCCATCTCGAATGACAAGAACGTGCGAATAGCGGCTGGACTCTCAGAAGAAACAAAGAAAGCCATTACCGAGGTATTGATCCAATGTGAGTCGGCATTTGCCGCCCCAAATGAAGTGCTAAAAGGAATAAGCCCAGACGTAGCAACCCATCGGTTGAATGTAGACAAAGGGGCAACCCCAGTGCGGCAAAAGAAGAGGGGACATGCTCCTGAGCGGCAAAGGGCGATTGAAAAAGCAGTGGCGGACTTGCTAAGGTCGGATGCGATTCGAGAAGTCACCTATCCGGAATGGCTAGCCAATGTGGTGCTAGTCAAAAAGCCAAATGGAACGTACAGAATGTGCGTCGACTTCAAAGATCTGAACAAGGCATGTCCGAAGGATATGTATCCGCTTCCTAACATTGATATATTGGTAAATGGAACTGCAGGATATGAAGCCTTATCATTCACCAACGTGAAATCCAGTTACCATCAGATACCCATGGAGAAGGCGGATGAAATCAAAACATCGTTCATAACTCACCAGGCGACTTATTGCTTCAAGGTGATGCCCTTTGGATTGAAAAACGTGGGAGCAACATACTAGAGGATGATGAACAAGATATTTTCAGACAAATCCGACGAGAACTTCTCGATCTATGTTGATGACATGATCATCAAAAGCAAGAAAATGCAAGACCACCCGCGGGATATCAAAGAAATCCTAGAAGTGTTGATCAAATATGGCCTCAAATTGAACCCAGAGAAATGCACATTCGGAGCAAGAGCGGGAAAGTTCCTGGGTTTCATTGTTAGCGGCAAAGGGGTTGAGGCGAATCCTGAGAAGGTTAAAGCAGTAATGGAGATGAAGACGCCAAGGAACATAAGGGAAGTACAGAGACTGAACGGGCGGTTGGTGGCATTAGGGCGATTCATATCATGCTCAGCTAGGCGATGTCTACCTTTCTACAATGCCATCAAAAAATCCAAGTCCTTTGAATGGACGCCGGATTGTCAAGAAGCATTTGAGGGGATAAAGCGATTACTATGTTATCCGCCCTTAATGAGCAGGCCGGAAGACGGAGAAGATTTGTTTCTTTATGTATCCATCACCAGCATGGCGATATGCACTGTGATGGTGCGAGAAGAAGAAGGGCAACAATATCCAGTGTACTACGTGAGCAAAGTCCTGAAGGATGCAGAACTCCGGTATTCGAAGTTGGACAAAATGGCCCTCGCAGTGATAACCACGGCGGCTAGATTGAAACCATACTTTCAGGCGCATACTATCATTGTGAGAACTGGCATCCCAATGCGAAAGGTACTGCAGAAACCTGACGCATCCGGCCGGTTGATGGAATGGTCAATTCGCCTGGGCGAATTCGATATCCGCTATGAAGGAAGACCAGCGCTAAAGAGCCAAGTGCTCGCCGACTTCGTGAACGAATTCACCTAGGATGATGATGAATGTCCAAACGCACAAAAAGAAGAGTGGAGCATGTACACAGATGGGGCCTTATCTGCAGACGGAGCTGGGCTAGGATTCGTCATCAAGGGCCCGGAGGTTATTCGCCTGTGCTATGCAGCAAAATTAACTTTCAAAACTACCAATAATGCCGCAGAGTATGAAGCAATGATATGCGGATTGAAGTTGCTCAATGAACTCACCCCAGAAAGAGTGGTAATCTACAGCGATTCCAAACTCATGATAAACCAGATCACAAAAAATTATCTGGTGAAACAGGAGGAGCTCGTAAAATACCATCAGGTAGTCGGCCGATTGACACAAGAGTTAACGCACAAGGGAGTCGTTTGGGAGATGGTGCATGTTCCGCGAGGCCAAAATGCAAAAGCTGACGAATTGGCAAAGGCTGCGGCAAGTAGAGAACCATGGAGTCAAAAAGCATGCAGCTTGGAAATAAAATCGGCACCAGCATTCGAGGTTGATCAGATTATGATCATCGAGGAACTGGAAGACGATGAAGATTGGCGGATGCCAATCTGTCAATATCTGGAGCAGGGAGATTTTCCGGTTGATAAGAGCTTGGCCAGAAAAATAATTGGGCAGTCGGCACGATACTCAATGCGGGATGGAACTTTGTATCGGAAATCGTACACATGTCCATGGTTGAAATGCGTTAATCGCAATGAAGGAGACTATGTGCTGCGAGAACTACACGAAGGAATTTGTGGCGCGCATGAAGCTTCGGCGGCATTGGCAAGAAAGGTCAAACTGATGGGATACTACTGGCCCAAGGTGGTGGAGGATTCCCAGAAGATGGTTGCGGAATGTCACAACTGTCAAATCCATGCGAATGAAAAGCATGTTCCCGGAGCTGAACAAATCACTATAATGACGGCGTGGCCATTCGCAACATGGGGAATTGATATAGTGGGTCCATTCCCAGAAACAACAAAGAAAAGGAAGTATTTGATAGTCGCAGTGGACCACTTCAGCAAATGGGTAGAAGCGGAGGCAGTAACCGCACAAACACCTGAGCGAATGATCGAGTTCTTACGAGAGAACATTATCATGCGAGTTGGGATCCCGCAGAAGCTTATAACCGACAATGGCACCCAGTTCAACTGTGCCAAGTTCAAAACATACTGCGAAAGCATGGGAATCAAGAATCATTTTTCTTCTGTAAACCATCCCCAATCAAATGGTATGACAGAAGTTACCAACAGGGCCATGGTTCAAGGCATCAAGAAGCGGCTAGGTGACAAAAAAACAGGTTGGGCGGATGAGATACCCCATATGTTGTGGGCATACAGAACCTCTGTAAAGGCAGCAACAGGCGAAACACCTTTCTCGCTAGTTTATGGAGCCGAAGCAGTCCTACCTGTTGAAATCAAGTCGCCCACAGATCGGACAATTTATTATTGCGACACATAAAATCCTATCAACATCAGAGATACTTTGGATTCTGTGGAGGAACGAAGAGAGAAAGCTTACATGCGAATGGCAATGTACCGCAATAGAATCAAGAAATACCATGACAGAAGAATGCGAAAAGTAATAATCAACGAAAACGACTTGCTCTTGAAAAAAGCGGATAAAATACAATCCAGAGATGGCAAAGGCAAGCTGGGCGTCAACTGGATCGGACCATACAAAGTATCCAAGAAGCTGGGACCAGCCACTTTTGAAATAGAAGAAATGAGCGGAAAGAAGCTCCCGTGCACCTGGAATCTAGAGAATCTACGCCTATATAGAAAGGCCGAGTAGTTCGAGGAAATGACGAGTACTCTTTTTCCTTTTATGAGTTTTTCCCACTGGGTTTTCTGATAAAAGGTTTTAATGAGGCTTCGATCCCGCACAATTGGTGTACATATGTAATAAACTTTTTCTCGTCATCAATAAAAGTTATTACATTCACTCAGTATGTTACAACAAAATGCGGATTCTTTACAAAAACACATAAATGTGTTGCCTGTTAAAGAAAGGCGGATGCATGATTACGCATCACTCGCAAAAAAACCTTAGGGTTAAAATCAATAACACATAAATGTGTTGCCTCTTAAAGAAAGGCGGATGCATGATTACGCATCACTCGCAAAACCTTATGATTAAAACTTATGATTATTTTCGAAAGAAGAATTATAAGTTAAGGCATAAAATTAAGCGAATAAACGAGTACTCAAAATTGCAAAAAGGGTCTGGCCACCCTAGCTATGAAGAAACACAAATATGGAGTCGGCAAAAAGACAAAGGGCACATATAAAGGGCAAAAAAGTGACAATCACACACATATGAAAAGCAACAACCGAAAGAAAATATTTATATCAGAACGGTTTGTTACATGGTTTTTATATACAAAAGTCCAAATATAAGTTAAGCTATGCTACAGCTTCCTCTCCTTCGCCCCTAATGCCCTCCTGGACTACAGCGACTCCCTCATCTCCTCCGATAGGAGGATCTACTTCAAGGGAATCCTCAACCCTTGAATCGGTAACCGCTTCAGTAACCTCTTCGGCGAGAGGTACCTCTTGCACAGGCTGAGAAACGGCTTGGGGTGCCTCTCCTTTCGCGGGCTGAATAGGGATCTCGCAGCCAATCGGAGGATCCTGAAGACTCTTCCAATCTAAGAAGAGTACCTCATCCATATCAGCATCCTCGGCTTCCAGCTTATCCCACTCCCCAGTTAAATCCTTTTCAGGGATGGGAACTTTGGGGCGGTTAAGTACTAGACCCTGATGCCCGTGCTCATAAGCCGCATGAATCCGCTCCCCATACCAGTAGATGCGGGCGCCATCTTCAGCCAAAATCTCCTCAACCCTCTTCTTTTGGGCCTCCTTGAAAGCAGCTAGGTCGTCGAGGGCTTTTTGCAGTTCATCGGACTTGGCCTGAAGGGATTTAAGGGCCTCCTCCTTCTCGCCCACGGCCTTCTGACAGGTGCCCTCTAGGACCTTCACCTTCCCTTGGACATCATCATAAAGCGACTTCTGAGTCGCCAATTCCGTACCAAGACTTTCCAACTCCTTGGCTCGCTCTGCATCCCTTCGGAGAATGCAGATTATCAATTTCGCTGAGGGCATTCTCCGAAGGGATGCAGAGCGAGCCAAGGAGTTGGAAAGTCTTGGTACGAAATTGGCGACTCAGAAGTCGCTTTATGATGATGTCCAAGGGAAGGTGAAGGTCCTAGAGGGCACCTGTCAGAAGGCCGTGGGCGAGAAGGAGGAGGCCCTTAAATCCCTTCAGGCCAAGTCCGATGAACTGCAAAAAGCCCTCGACGACCTAGCTGCTTTCAAGGAGGCCCAAAAGAAGAGGGTTGAGGAGATTTTGGCTGAAGATGGCGCCCGCATCTACTGGTATGGGGAGCGGATTCATGCGGCTTATGAGCACGGGCATCAGGGTCTAGTACTTAACCGCCCTAAAGTTCCCATCCCTGAAAAGGATTTAACTAGGGAGTGGGATAAGCTGGAAGCCGAGGATGCTGATATGGATGAGGTACTCTTCTTAGATTGGAAGAGTCTTCAGGATCCTCCGATTGGCTGCGAGATCCCTATTCAGCCCGCGGAAGGAGAGGCACCCCAAGCCGTTTCTCAGCCTGTGCAAGAGGTACCTCTCGCCGAAGAGGTTACTGAAGCGGTTACCGATTCAAGGGTTGAGGATTCGCTTGAAGTAGATCCTCCTATCGGAGGAGATGAGGGAGTCGCCGCAGTCCAGGAGGGAATTAGGGGCGAAGGAGAGGAAGCTGTAGCATAGCTTAACTTATATTTGGACTTTTGTATGTAAAAACCATGTAACAAACCGTTCTGATATATATATTTTCTTTCGGTTGTTGCTTTTCATATGTGTGTGATTGTCACTTTTTTGCCCTTTATATGTGCCCTTTGTCTTTTTGCCGACTCCATATTTGTGTTTCTTCATAGCTAGGGTGGCCAGACCCTTTTTGCAATTTTGAGTACTCGTTTATTCGCTTAATCTTATGCCTTAACTTATAATTCTTCTTTCGAAAATAATCATAAGTTTTGATCATAAGGTTTTGCGAGTGATGCGTAATCATGCATCCGCCTTTCTTTAAGAGGCAACACATTTATGTGTTATTGATTTTAACCCTAAGGTTTTTTTGCGAGTGATGCGTAATCATGCATCCGCCTTTCTTTAACAGGCAACACATTTATGTGTTTTTGTAAAGAATCTGCATTTTGTTGTAACATACTGAGTGAATGTAATAACTTTTATTGATGACGAGAAAAAGTTTATTACATATGTACACCAATTGTGCGGGATCGAAGCCCCATTAAAACCTTTTATCAGAAAACCCAGTGGGAAAAACTCATAAAAGGAAAAAGAGTACTCGTCATTTCCTCGAACTACTCGGCCTTTCTATATAGGCATAGATTCTCTAGATTCCAGGTGCGCGGGAGCTTCTTTCCGCTCATTTCTTCTATTTCAAAAGTGGCTGGTCCCAGCTTCTTGGATACTTTGTATGGTCCGATCCAGTTGACGCCCAGCTTGCCTTTGCCATCTCTGGATTGTATTTTTATCCGCTTTTTTCAAGACCAAGTCGTTTTCGTTGATTATTACTTTTCGCATTCTTCTGTCATGGTATTTCTTGATTCTATTGCGGTACATTGCCATTCGCATGTAAGCTTTCTCTCTTCGTTCCTCCACAGAATCCAAAGCATCTCTGATGTTGATAGGATTTTGTGTGTCGCAATAATAAATTGTCCGATCTGTGGGCGACTTGATTTCAACAGGTAGGACTGCTTCGGCTCCATAAACTAGCGAGAAAGGTGTTTCGCCTGTTGCTGCCTTTACAGAGGTTCTGTATGCCCACAACATATGGGGTATCTCATCCGCCCAACCTGTTTTTTTGTCACCTAGCCGCTTCTTGATGCCTTGAACCATGGCCCTGTTGGTAACTTCTGTCATACCATTTGATTGGGGATGGTTTACAGAAGAAAAATGATTCTTGATTCCCATGCTTTCGCAGTATGTTTTGAACTTGGCACAGTTGAACTGGGTGCCATTGTCGGTTATAAGCTTCTGCGGGATCCCAAATCGCATGATAATGTTCTCTCGTAAGAACTCGATCATTCGCTCAGGTGTTTGTGCGGTTACTGCCTCCGCTTCTACCCATTAGCTGAAGTTGTCCACTGCGACTATCAAATACTTCCTTTTCTTTGTTGTTTCTGGGAATGGACCCACTATATCAATTCCCCATGTTGCGAATGGCCACGCCGTCATTATAGTGATTTGTTCAGCTCCGGGAACATGCTTTTCATTCGCATGGATTTGACAGTTGTGACATTCCGCAACCATCTTCTGGGAATCCTCCACCACCTTGGGCCAGTAGTATCCCAGCAGTTTGACCTTTCTTGCCAATGCCGCCGAAGCTTCATGCGCGCCACAAATTCCTTCGTGTAGTTCTCGCAGCACATAGTCTCCTTCATTGCGATTAACGCATTTCAACCATGGACATGTGTACGATTTCCGATACAAAGTTCCATCCCGCATTGAGTATCGTGCCGACTGCCCAATTATTTTTCTGGCCAAGCTCTTATCAACCGGCAAATCTCCCTGCTCCAGATATTGACGGATTGGCATCCGCCAATCTTCATCGTCTTCCAGTTCCTCGATGATCATAATCTGATCAACCTCGAATGCTGGTGCCGATTTTATTTCCAAGCTGCATGCTTTTTGACTCCATGATTCTCTACTTGCCGCTGCCTTTGCCAATTCGTCAGCTTTTGCATTTTGGCCTCGCGGAACATGCACCATCTCCCAAACGACTCCCTTGTGCGTTAACTCTTGTGTCAATCGGCCGACTACCTGATGGTATTTTACGAGCTCCTCCTGTTTCACCAGATAATTTTTTGTGATCTGGTTTATCATGAGTTTGGAATCGCTGTAGATTACTACTCTTTCTGGGGTGAGTTCATTGAGCAACTTCAATCCGCATATCATTGCTTCATACTCTGCGGCATTATTGGTAGTTTTGAAAGTTAATTTTGCTGCATAGCACAGGCGAATAACCTCCGGGCCCTTGATGACGACTCCTAGCCCAGCTCCGGCCCCATCTGTGTACATGCTGCACTCTTCTTTTTGTGCGTTTGGACATTCATCATCATCCCAGGTGAATTCGTTCACGAAGTCGGCGAGCACTTGGCTCTTTAGCGCTGGTCTTCCTTCATAGCGGATATCGAATTCGCCCAGGCGAATTGACCATTCCATCAACCGGCCGGATGCGTCAGGTTTCTGCAGTACCTTTCGCATTGGGATGCCAGTTCTCACAATGATAGTATGCGCCTGAAAGTATGGTTTCAATCTAGCCGCCGTGGTTATCACTGCGAGGGCCATTTTGTCCAACTTCGAATACCGGAGTTCTGCATCCTTCAGGACTTTGCTCACGTAGTACACTGGATATTGTTGCCCTTCTTCTTCTCGCACCATCACAGTGCATATCGCCATGCTGGTGATGGATACATAAAGAAACAAATCTTCTCCGTCTTCCGGCCTGCTCATTAAGGGCGGATAACATAGTAATCGCTTTATCCCCTCAAATGCTTCTTGACAATCCGGCGTCCATTCAAAGGACTTGGATTTTTTGATGGCATTGTAGAAAGGTAGACATCGCCTAGCTGAGCATGATATGAATCGCCCTAATGCCACCAACCGCCCGTTCAGTCTCTGTACTTCCCTTATGTTCCTTGGCGTCTTCATCTCCATTACTGCTTTAACCTTCTCAGGATTCGCCTCAACCCCTTTACCGCTAACAATGAAACCCAAGAACTTTCCCGCTCTTGCTCCGAATGTGCATTTCTCTGGGTTCAATTTGAGGCCATATTTGATCAACACTTCTAGGATTTCTTTGATATCCCGCGGGTGGTCTTGCATTTTCTTGCTTTTGATGATCATGTCATCAACATAGATCGAGAAGTTCTCACCGGATTTGTCTGAAAATATCTTGTTCATCATCCTCTGGTATGTTGCTCCCGCGTTTTTCAATCCAAAGGGCATCACCTTGAAGCAATAAGTCGCCTGGTGAGTTATGAACGATGTTTTGATTTCATCCGCCTTCTCCATGGGTATCTGATGGTAACTGGATTTCACGTCGGTGAATGATAAGGCTTCATATCCTGCAGTTCCATCTACCAATATATCAATGTTAGGAAGCGGATACATATCCTTCGGACATGCCTTGTTCAGATCTTTGAAGTCGACGCACATTCTGTACGTTCCATTTGGCTTTTTGACTAGCACCACATTGGCTAGCCATTCCGGATAGGTGACTTCTCGAATCGCATCCGACCTTAGCAAGTCCGCCACTGCTTTTTCAATCGCCCTTTGCCGCTCTGGAGCATGTCCCCTCTTCTTTTGCCGCACTGGGGTTGCCCCTTTGTCTACATTCAACCGATGGGTTGCTACGTCTGGGCTTATTCCTTTTAGCACTTCATTTGGGGCGGAAAATGCCGACTCACATTGGATCAATACCTCGGTAATGGCTTTCTTTGTTTCTTCTGAGAGTCCAGCCGCTATTCGCACGTTCTTGTCATTCGAGATGGCGAATAGTTCCGTTTCTCCCAATGCTTCCGCCGGCAGCTTCTCTTCGACTTTATCCTCCTCTTCCGGTTTTGGTTCAAGTGATAATGTATAGGCCTGTTGAGATACAAGTTGATCACCTTCAACTATGACTCGCCCTTGGTGTGTTGGCAAATGTAACGTCAAATGCTTCATTGAGATGAGCGACTCCGTCTCCGACAGGAATGGCCGTCCCAGAATTATGTTGTAGGCCAGTGGGAGATCAACAATTGTGAATTCTAAATCACCTCGCCATTTTAGATTCTTATCGCCCATTTCTGCCTCCAACACCACCTGCCCACTTGTTTGGGAGGATTGACCCCCAAAACCAGTTACATCCATGAAGGTGTGTTCCACCCGCTCGTCGTTGATTCCCAACTTGTTGAATGCTGTCCGGGTAATGACATTGCAAGAACTGCCTGTGTCGATAAGGACCCGTTTGACGTCCCATCCTTCAACGGCCATCGTGATCACCAGGGCATCCGCATGTGGCTCCGTGATTCTCGCAAATGAGTAATTGAGGGCATCCCCCCTATGTGTATTGCTCTTTCGCCGTTCACGGCGAGTTTCTCCCTCATGCGGGAGCGTTGTTTTCTCATCAGCTGTATCTTTTCTTACAAATTGACTCAGCTTGCCTCTCTCGATCAGTTTTTCTATTTCCTTCTTCAGTTCGTAGCAATCATCTGTGTCATGGCCATTCAACCTGTGGAACCTGCAATATTTGTTAGGATGTCGCCCCAAACTGGTTCGACCTTTTACCTCGGGGAACCGCACATCCTTCTTCAGGGGGCTCTTTTCGATCCAAAGTAACACCTCCTGACGAGTCGTGTTTAGTGGCGTGTGATATCCTCCACCTTGAAAGGGACGATCGCCTCTTCGAACAAAATTACTTTTGGACTGGGTCTGACGCCGACTGTCCGAAGTGGTTCTAGCGACATCTCTTTCTCGCCGAGTTTGGGCCCTATGTTTCCTGTTGACATCATCCACTTCCATGAATTCCTTTGCTATCTTCATGAGCTCGGCTACAGTGCGTGGTTTGTTACGGATGATTTCTTCCCGCATGCTCCAATCTGTGGTTCCATCCGCCATGATGTTGCGAATACTCACGATATCTGGGTTCTGCAATCGCACTAGGATATCGTTAAAGGCGACAACAAATTCCCTTAGGGAATTATAGTTCCTCTGTTTGATCTCCTTCAGCTGCCTATCTGTCACATCTGCTGCTTTACAGCCCACGAACTTCGCACAGAAATCCCGACTATATTGTTGCCAATTGTGAATAGATTCTGCCGGTAAAGATCGAAACCAATTAGATGCCGCACCGCCCAAAGTTGTCGAGAATAACCTGCAAATTATGCTTTCGCTTGCCCCTGCAACATCCATTAACTCTCTGTAGTTCCTGACATGAGCCTCAGGGTCAGAATTTGGATCCCCATAGTATTTTGGTATGGCAGGCGCTTTGATTCTATGATCTGGAATGAATTCCCGCAACGAAGGGGCAAAAGGTGAATCGCTATGGATCTCTGCTCTCGGCCTAGGCGAGTACCCCATTCGCTCCATCATGCTTCGTAATTGATCTTCTAAGTTAATATCGGGTATTCGCCGGACTTCTTCCATCCGCTGCTGGTGAATTCTGGGTGGCATCCATCCGCCCATCGGTGTTGAGACGTGTGCCTGTTGGGGGACTAACCGCTGTCCCGTTATAGGATCAAAGTTCCATGTGTGCTCTCGCCCAGGAGTCATCAACTCCGAATGTCTGTGAGGAAAAGGTTCCACTTGCTGTAGCGGAAGAGTGCCTTGCACTCCTGGCAACGGTTGGGATGGCTGCCAGGTCGGATGTATCGTCGTAATGAGATCTGGGTGCGAGTAGTTGCTCGGGTGGCTGTGTGGGTTTGTGCGACTACTCTGGCCCACTTGATTTGGCGCCTGAGATGGCTGCGAGAGGGCCGACATGACAGGGATAGTCGGTGATTGTGTTGAGATAACCACAGGTTCTTGAGGAGCAGCCGCCACGGCGGTATTGTGTTCGGCGAGGGCCGTTAGTAAATTAATCATTCGATCTCCAGCCGCCTGGCTCATGTTCGAAGCCAAGACTTGTCCAGCCATCTGTACGAAATCACTATTGGACATTTCCATCTCAGTTTGCACTTTGACCTCCAATAACGGACTCAATTGTCCCGAAGGACCCGATGAGCTAGGCACCACAAATTCGCAATCCGTGGTCCCCTAGAGTTCATACTGGTTGATCTAGTGGTAACGCCGGTCGTTCGTGATGGTTCTGACATGTTCTTCATGTACCTTTAACCAAATGTTGGTAAAAAAGTCCACGCTCACCGCACCAATGATAACTTGCTGGATCCGCTTTAATGTTCTTTGCCGGAGTTACCTGCAAAACAAAACCGGAGACAGGATCTTCGGGAAAACTCTCCGACGATCAAGTCAGTTTTTGTAAGGATGAGTCTATAATTTAGCAATAGCTTTGTAGGAAAAAATGTGAACGTACCTCCCCCCTTATTCTTAAGGACTTTTATAGGTGTTTTTTTGGGTAACCGCCGAAGGCGGTTACTCCTTAGTGGGCCACGTTCTGAGGGCGGTTACCCCTTTTTAGGCCATGTCCCTTTCGTGGTTTTCATGGCAAAACGTGGTTCTGAGTGGGAGTCTTGGCGCTCCGTTTAGGAATTCGGGGCGGTTTACTCGCTGCGCCCGCTTCCTTCATTCGGGTCCTGTCCAATCTTAGCCCATGGGGCTTTAATATGGGCTGGGCTTGCGAAATGAATATAACCCGTTTTGGGCTTCGCGGATTATCAAGGTTAGATTAAGGAGATGAATTAAATGTTTGCCATAATGCAGGGGATATAAATTAACTTAGATTTACTGGGGATCATATTTGAATTTGACGAATTCGAAGAGTATAGATGTAGTTTAGGAGAGGATTAACTGAATTTATTTTTAGACAATTTAGGCCTAATTAGAGTTAAACGGATAAACCTAATTGAATAAGCAAGGTTAGGTTTGTGAATTAATTAAAAACAGTAAGAGAATTTCGGATTTCGTAAGCAGGAATGAGATAAGTTTAACACGAAAAATAAAACCGATTGGTACTGCCGTAATATGATAAGCTATAGCGGACACTTCATGCTTATTTAAATAGCCTACTCTAAACCGCCACAGCTCACAATTAATTTTGGAACGAGTATATTTAATTAATCATTCTTAATTTATCCGTTGAATTGATGCAAAGGTAACGACCACGCTAAATTAATCGACCCGCGGTGTTCATACTCAAAATAACGCGGTTATCGTTGATATAGGCTCAATTGAGCCAATTGGGCCTTTACCAAAACCTCCTAATTTCTAACCCGTAACCACAAGGCTTAAAGCCCATAACCTAATTAACTAACGGGTTACTCATCTTTAGTTAACTATTTACAGTTATGCTATAATTCAAAAAGAAACTCACAAAATGTCAAATTCTTATTAATTAAAACTGTTTTTAGCATTCAACCGTAGTATTTCTTTTCTTTCTAAAAAAAAAGGAATATTTAATAGTTAGAACACATTTCTGAAACTAACCCTTGGATCTCTAGTTTTGGAAGAAATTCATAGTGATAAGTCAGAAATTATACCATTCTCAAATCTTAGAATTTCATAAAACACCTAAAACACAAGGACATGGTTGTAGAAGTGTGAAATCTTTTGATATTTGCACTATAACATTCTACCATTCTCAAATCTTTGAATTTCAAAAACGAAATTGCAGATAAGAGCAAAACTCCATGAATGAAGGTGAATATTCAAGCTTGAATCAAGTTTTCTCTGCAAAACTTGATATACTCTTTTTGCAAATCCTTATAAGATCATATTTAATACTATATTTCAACTTTTAATTTTTGGAGATACTCTGTTTTCTGCAAAACTATCAAATGAAGAACACAAAACAGGATAACATTGGTTGTCACTGCAAATGCCCACTTTAGACCATAAAATTGTATTTAATAAAAAATCGTTTTTCTCTACATTGAATGAGAACATTTTGATTATATTTAAGAATTTAAAGGATAACAATGAAAAACTGGGTAGAAAGTAGATAAAGATGAGTAATTATTAGGATTTGGAATTGAAACAACTTTCCCTTCTCTACTCATTCAGAAAAAATTGTTTGCATTTAACATGAAATTTGCAAAAACCAAATTCAAAAATAAGAAATTCCTAAAAGGAAGGTAGGCATGCATAAAATGGTGGCAAAAGCATGAAATCCGCAAGGTGAAGAAAGTTTGAAACAAATTATTTAATTAAAAGTAAGTAAAAAATAGAAAGGTAACTGAATTTTTGACAAAAGCAAAAATAAAAATTGATATTATGATATGTTATTAATTAAAAATGTGAAGTGATAAAAAACAGAAAAATGAGTTAGATAAATGTAAAATAAAATTCAAATTTGCTTTTAGATGTAATTTCCTCTTAACTAAACCTATCCCCCCTTTTCTTTTTCTTCTCAAGGAATTCATTCCCTTCCCCTTTACGGCTTCTTCCCTTTTTACCCACAAAAGAAAAGCTCTCTCATCTCCCATGGCCGATCCTCTCTCCTCGGTGCGAAATCCGACCGCCTCACCTGCCGCTCACGCCATCACTCTCTCTCGGGTTCCCCTAACTATCTCCTGTAATTTCCGCCGATTTTCAGACCCTTTGGGTCTCGTCGGAAGAAGTTCGGGAATGGCGAGGATTCTCGCCTCCGATGAGGAACTCCGAGTTCCTGAGGAGGTTTAGTCGGTGCGCGATTTACATGCAGAGGTGAGTTTCTTGGGTTTGTGGTTTTTTTTCCTTTTGGCCCTCTCTCTCTCTCTCTCTCTCTCTCATCTCCGGCCCCGTTTTCCTTTGGGTTTGGCACGGGTTCTGGGAATTTTTGTTCTTCGTTGAGATAAATGCTTGTTGTGTTGGTTCAAATGCTAGACAAATGTTTAGGCTATTCGTGTTCGACTCGGTGTTCTTCGGTTCCTAAAGTTCAAATGTGGGATGTATGTTTAGCTGTTCCTGTTTTGGATCGGTACTTTCGATCTCTTGAGTTTCTAGAGCTCAAATGCTAGATGAATGCTTGGCTATTCCTGTTTGTCCTGATTTCAGACGGCTATGATTTCGTTTGCCGTATTGTTTGTTGCTGGGGTTGTGATCGTTGTTTTTTATGATTCTGGTATTTCCTATGGTTCTGAGCTTGAGTTATGTATAAGGGATAAACTTCCGTGCCATTCTAACGGTTCCGAAGACGCAACCAGAGCCGTGGTCGGCTCTGGAGGGTGCTTCGGTTCTCCGTTTGACGTATTCGGAAGTGAACACGGGTCTTAGTTATTGTCTGGTTAATTCCTTATGGCAAAATGAGAAAGGTAAAAGAATGGTAATGATATGGCAATATATATATATATATACACGTATATATATCTGTATGTATGAATGAATTGGGCAAATGAATTACCCTTGCTTTGATTGATTATCTGGCTGTTACAGTGTTTGAGGAAGAACTTCTTCCTGCTTTCCCTCGAGCTCACTCTCTTCTTCTTACAATGCTCTCTATTACAGTGTTGCTGTGTTTTTTTTACTAAGAAGTTGCTCCCCCCTTTTTACAGTAACAGAAACTTCCTATTTATAGTAAGAAGATTCACTGTGAATCATTGCTCATCATTTTTCACTATTGCCTACTGTACCCCTGAGGTCTGTTTCGTCAATCTTCTTGCCTCCATTTTCTCTGCACTTTGAAATTTCTGGATGCCTGCTGGATGAGATCATCTTGTTGAATTATTGATTTTTTTGGTAAAAATGCCAATTGGTCCCTGTAGTTGTGATTTTTGCAGACGGACGCTGTGTTTGATCCGAGTCGGTAAGCTTGTTGTGAGTCGACGGCATTAGTTCCGAATTGAATCGCCTATTTGAACTCCGGGTCCCTGTTGGACTATTGCCGCTCCGGTTTAATTTTGTTTGATTTACCGCAGTTTAATTTGGTAGCCCCGGGTTAAATCTGACGATTCTCGTCTGTCCCGTGTGAATTTAGTTGCCTCGGATGAATTTTGGTTGCCTCGGATATTCGGTTGCCTCGGATGAATTTCGGTTGCCTCGGATTAATTTTGGTTGCCTCGGATATTCGGTTGCCTCGGATTAATTTTGGTTGCCTCGGGTATTCGGTTGCCTCGGATGAATTTTGGTTGCCTCGGGGGACGACATTCTAAAAGCGAATAGGCGCTCCTGGATCGAATGTGGGCTTCGACCCTGCCTTTCGGGGGCGCCAGGTTGCCTCGGTATTCAAAGTGGGGTACAGAATCCCCCGACATTATAAGGCGGGCCTCCGGGTCCGCTACATTTATCCCGCTTTATTTTTATTTATTTATTTTTTTTTTGCTTCCTGCGAACGATGTAATTAGAAAACAAACATTTGTACCAAAATTCGATTGTACTTGTATATTATTACTTTTATTAATAAAAGCTCAATTGTTTTTTTTTTCATACTATTACCTCCATTTTTATTTAATGTAATTAGCCTAATCAGCACGCGATGAGTTGAATAACTAATAAACACGACTCGAGTTACAATAACTTGTGACCGTGAAATTTTACAACAAAATAATTTGAACTCGACTAATCTAAAAAAAAGAAGAATATAGCAATCACCGACTTATTTAATAAAGATACACTTTGGACTGTGACGACGGCTAACATTTTAAGGAAACGTTCAATTTGTTAATTTATTAACTTTTCAATTTTTGGATCCATTTGTCATAATTTGCTATTTAGAAATCAATTATATTCTGAACGTTTAATTATAATATAAATCGTAATCAAAGTCAAAATTAACTCTAACTTTGATATACGATGTCACATTATTATTCGCAATTCAGACTATAGCCGTTTCTAAATATATTTTACGACAAATAAATACGCATTGAAATGTTAATTTGATTGATTGACATTTAAACTTTAATTAATAAATTATAACTCGAATTCAAGCAAATTCAATTTTATTCAAAATATGATGAATATATCTCGAATAAAATTCATAATAGGTCAAAATTATACCTTAATTCTATTAAGTCGCATTTTGAATATAAGTCGATATTTTTACTTATTTATACCGAAATATGACAAAATAGCCTTAATAGCATAATTTTTTTCCAAATAAATTATTTTCGAGATAATACCATATATTCTTAGGAGCGGCCTCTTGCCAATTAAATTGGCAAGGGAAGGCTTGCCCCCAATACACCCTTGTGGTGGGACCCCTCCCCGGACCCTCGCTCAGCGGGGACGCGTAATGCGACCGGGCTGCTTTGAATACCATATATTCTGGATAATTCATGAATTGTTCAAATTTTGAGTGAAATTTATTAAAAACTTAAAAATTGGTCCGGACAAAAATGGATATCTACAGTCAACAGAGCTAGAATTTATTGCATCAATCACTTGTTTAGCATCGGACTCGAATACCACATTCCTTATTCCATCAGCTTCTAACCACTGCATAGCCTGTAATAGAGCTTTAACCTCACATTCTCGTGTTGTTGGACAGTACAACAATCCCGCATACCTTCTTATTACAAACTGCTCATTTGCATCTCGTACTACTGCTCCCATCCCTGCACGCCCATCATCGTTAAAACATGCGGCATCAACACAACACGAGAGAAATCCTTCTGGTGGCGTATGCCACTCCGTGCAAACATCATATGAAATATTTTCTGCTGATGTATTTCCAATCTGTTGTTCTCTCGTACCAGTCTGATTCCTCAAGGCATTAGCTTCTGTCCAATCTTTCAATACAGTGCAAGCTTGAGTCACTATTTGATCTGTTGTGCGAATCTCATACTCCCAAAGACGAATATTTCTTGCTTACCATAAACTCCAGAGGTGCATCAAAAATGTTTTCACAATTTGTTCCGGGGTTGCTCTAATCATATTATGAAACCATGCTGCCAAGTTCTCAGCCACCGCCGCCTCTGCATTACTTCGTTCCAGAAGTCCCGCCTTCTGCCACACTCTTATAGATCCTGCACATTCAATAAACAGATGCCATCCATCCTCCCAAGGTTCATTACATATCACGCAATTACTACATACATGTAACCCGCAGAATTGCAAATTTACCCGTGTTGGAAGACAATTACGTGCTAATTGCCAACCAAAGTGTCGGACCTTGTGTGGAATTTCAGCATACCACAATTTTTTCCAGGCTCCCTGAACATGAAACCTCTCTCCCGCTTCCAACTTTGTAGCCAGTCGGTAAGCGCTTTTCACTGCATATCTTCCTGAAGAATGGAATTGCCATATTAACCGATCCTCACTCCTCAAAGTACCAACAGACAGTTTATGAATTTCTGTAATATCTCTATGCTCGAAAAGTTCCTCCAACAGCTCTTCATCCCAATCCCTGTAATTATGGATAAACAAATCATTTACTTTCAAATACTCCAACCCTTCCACCATAAGAGTTCTTATATAGTCACCCTCTTCATCACGCAACCATCTCTCATTCCACATATTTATTGACTGACCGTTTCCATTTTCCATCTAACTCCTTCTTCATTTACTAAGTTTTATTAATACCTTTTTCCAAATTTTTTTATTGATAATTAATTATACTGTACCTTAAACCTAAAAAAAAAAAAATATTAGTGTACATTTTGATGTATTTCTGGTATATACCGATTTTTTTTCTTTTTTTTGGTAGGAAATTTTTTTTTTTTTTAATTAAAAGGTATATACCGAAATTTTATATATAAATTTTAAAAATTTAAGGTGAATTTTTAATAGGGTAAATTTCAAATAAAACTTCTGTAGTTTCACTAATTTTCAGATAAAAGATTGTGGTTTACTTTTTCTCAAATCGAGATTGAAGTTTCACACTTTTAATAAAACAATGACATTTTGAATTAATGCTATTAAAACCATATTTAACGACCTGAAAATGAAAATTTTCAAGAATTAAAGTTGTTCAATATCATATTTACTATGGAACTACATTTTCGATTTTCAAAAATCTTTTTTAGACTTTCTTTCTCTAAACATTAACTTTTTCTCTTTTTACCAAACATCATCTAAATAATCTCAAAATAAAAAAGTTGAAGAATTAAAGTTGCTTAGAATATTAGTAGTTTTTAAAATATGTCATTTTTGAAGTCGACAATTGTGATTTTAATAATATCAATCGAAAAAGTCCTTATAATAATAATAAAAAATACATTAATTTCTATAATTGATCTTAGGAATCACAAAAGTAACCCTAAATTTAAAATTACACGCCCAATCAAAACTTACACATTTTAATTATTCACAGAATAAAAGTCAATTTCATCCTAAAACTTATTAGAAAAATTCATTTTATCCTTATTACGATAAAGATAAAACTAACCTCTCCTAATAATTTTAGCGACAAATTTAAATCATATCCCATTATTTATTAAATCTGTACTTCTCACTTATACTCTAATTAAACCCCAAACTAATTAGGTCTTCTGCAATTTTCTAATCTCTCATTGAGATCCAGTAAGAGGGCTAATATCACCCAACTGAATCATGGTACAAACAAAGTCAGAAAAGAATGTGTTTTGACCATTGTTGTATGAGCTCACAATGGAACTAGTGGATCCTGATCCAGTGAATAATTGCTGATCAGAGTGAAGAAGACATTTTCGATTGACAAGATTATTAAAATATTTGTGGTCAAATGATGTGTCTATTGTTGTTTCCAATCGACCTGCTAAGCAACATCAGAAACTTAAGAGAGCTGTTTTTATTTTCAATCATTGTAGCTATCGGGAAATCGTTTCGTTAAAAAACAAGTCACTAAGAGCATTTATTTACCACTTTACCCTTTTGAGAACTAATTTCTGTGGCACGTCCGCATTATTTTCACAAATTTTAACTCCACTAACATATCAAAGTTGAAAATTGTAATATTTCGAAAATACCACCAACAAAATCACAAAACCCAAAATAACATCTAAAACAAAAACTTCTATATATATTTGATAATAATTGAAAAAAGATACATTAATTTCTATAATTGATCTTAAGAATCACAAAAGTAATCCTAAATTCAAAATTACACACCCAATCAAAACTGGCACATTTTAATTATGCACAGAATAAAGGCCAATTTTACCCTAAAATTTATTAGAAAATTTTTATTTCATCCTTATTATACAAAATTATTCAATTTTTAAACCCATGTAAAATTCTAACTCAATCACACCCTTTTCCAATAAATTTGGTCCAAAGGAATAAAATTGAGCTAAATTTCCACCATGCGGGCATAAATTTAAACTATTTTATACGATAACAATAAAACGAACCTCCTCTAATAATTTTAGCGACAAATTTAACCGGTATCCCATTAGGATAAAAGCCAATTTTACACTAAAACTTATTAGAAAAATTCAATTTTATCCTTATTGTACAAAACAACTCACCCATGATAGAAATTCCAACTCAATCTAAATTTCCTCGGAAGCAATAAAATTGAGCTAAATTTCCACCACAGCATAAATTTGAACTATTTTCTACGATAAAAAAAAATAACTAACCCCTCCTAACAATTTTAGCGACAAACTTAACCCGTATCCCATTCTTTATTAAATTCTTAATTCTTAATTATATTCCAATTAAACCCCAAATTAATTAGGCCTTCTACGATTTCTTCTAATCTCGTCTTGTGAGCCAGTAAGAGGGCTAATATCAGTCATCTTAATCATGGCAGAAACAAAGTCTGAAAAGAAGGAGTTTTAACCATTGATGTATGAGCTCACAATGGAACTAGTGGATCCCGATCCACTGAATAATTGCTGGTCAGAGTGAAGAAAACTCTTTTGGTTGACAAGATTGTTAAAAATATTTGTTGTAAAATGATGTGTCTATTGTTGTTTCCAATCGACCTGCTAAGCAACATCGGGGACCTAAGAGAACTGTTTTTATTTCCAATCCTTGTAGCTATCGTGCAACCGTTTCGTTAGAAATTAAGTCATTAAGAGCATTTATTTACAACTTTATCCCTTTGAAAACCAGCTTGCGTGTCCGTATTATTTTTATAATTTTTAACTCCATTAACATATGAAAGTTGAAAATTAGGATATTTCGAGAATATCGCCAATAAGATCATAAACCCCAAAATAACATCTAAAACAAAAACTTCTATATATATTTGATAATAATCGGAAAAAAATACATTAATTTCTACAATTGATTTTAGGAATCACAAAAGTAACCCTAAATTCAAAATTACACACCCAATCAAAACTTGCACATTTTAATTATTCATGGAATTAAAGTCAATTTCATCCTAAAACTTATTAGAAAAATTCAATTTCAACCTTATCATACAAAACCACTCAATTTTTCACCCATGGTAAAAAAAATTCTAACTCAATCACACCCTTTAGAGTAAAATTGAGCTAAATTTTCACCGCGGGCACAAAATTTGAACTATTTTATACGATAAAGATAAAACTAACCTCTCCTAATAATCTTAGCGACAAATTTAACCCGTATCCATTATTTATTAAATTCATACTTCTTAATTATACTCCAATTAAAGATCATAAACCCCAAATTTATTAAGCATTCTGCAATTTCTTCTAATCTCTCCTTGAGATCCCGTAAGAGGGCTAATATCACCCATCTTAATCATGGCAGAAATAAAGTCAGAAAAGAAGGTGTTTTGACAATTGCTGTATGAGCTCACAATGGAACTGGTAGATCCTGATCCAGTGAATAATTGCTGGTCAGAATGAAGAAGACCTTTTTGGTTGACTAGATTGTTAAAATATTTGTTGTCAAATGAAGTTGGTGTCTGTAAATCAAGTGGGGATAAGTTGTTGTCTCCTCCCGTTGTAGGACAGTTTGATCTTCTTGTTTGTGCAAATGATGTGTCTATTGTTGTTTCATTGTATATTCTTGCTCTGATGTTTGCGCACCTTGCTTGTCCAATTGTATGTGCTCCTAAAAAAATGAAAATGAATTATATTATCGGTGTTAAAATGAGTTGTCGTGTTATTAATAGTGGATTCAGAAATTTTCGAAAGGGTAACATCTGTAAGAAAAAGCACAAGAAGAGGATTTTTGTAAAATTTGGAGACGAATATGACAATTTAACAAATTTAGAGGTTAAGATGACGCTTTAAACAAATTCAGATGACCAATTTAGGATCCGTTTTAAACAAATTTAAGGGTTAACCGAAACACGGGACAAATGACATTTTAACAGTAAGGGAACCATAGAGGCTGGGCAGCTGGCCCATGCCATATTCTATATCAGCCACTCGGTGTGTTATGCTTGTGTTGTGTTATGTGATCTGTATACTCATTATGATACTAATGATATAAATATTTCCAAATCTTTATCTTATTTAACACTTATGACTCTACGGTTCTATGGGAATGGAATCTGAGATTTCTTTCCACAAAAATTAGTTGACATTATCAAGTAGACATGTTCATGAGTTGGGTTCTGTTTGGGCTGAACCGAGCTTAATAATTACCATATTGAAGCTCATGCCAATAAATTTATGTTTACATTGGACGCGGATTGGATCAAACTAGATTAAATGAAATTCTCAAATTGTTCGATTAAAAAATAAATTAAAATTAAAATTAAACTATGATTAAGAATTATATATATATATATATAAAATGTCGGGTTGGGCTGAATACAATTTTGAAGACAAATTTGAAACCTAATCCATTTTAAATGTGGATTTCAGCGGATCTAAACTGGAAATATTAAATATACGTATCTCAGCCCAACTCATAAAAGATGGGCTTGCACGGTAAGACGAATGATTAATTCATGAACATGTTTATCAAGTGAGCTATAAGTTATAGGTCAATCAAGCCATTTCTTCATGCAAAAATCACAATTTTCTCCTTACAACGTTTTCTCACTTACATCGTAAATAACACTATGCATCCGTTTATTTTCATTTTTTGGAATTGTTTTTTCTCTTTTAATTCTAATCAGGAGATAAAAAGTATTTGGTAAAAATTCAAAACCATTGTTTTTAACAAAAAAAGCAACCAATATCTGATAAGGTAGAATCCTTGCCTTTTCATTCATTGATAATGTGATATATATACACAAGATATATGTGTGAACATGATAATTACAAATCAATTATATTCCTAAATTACAGCAGAAATATCCATATCTAATACACCCCCGTAGTCGAAACGGGAGGTGGTCGAACGTTGAGACTAGAGCGGAAGTCGTCGAAAAGAATTTGTGGTAGACCTTTGGTGAAAATATCTGCAATTTGATGACGAGAAGGAACATGAAGTACCCTAACCTCTCCTTTAGCAACCTTTTCTCGAACAAAATGTATATCCATCTCAATATGCTTGGTACGTTGGTGTTGTACAGGATTACCAGTGAGGTAAACTGCACTCACATTGTCACAATATACCAAGGTGGATTTACTAATAGGGCAATGAAGTTCAAGAAGAAGATTTCTAATCCAGCAAGTTTCAGATACGACATTAGCAACACCACGATACTCTGCTTCAGCACTAGAACGAGATAAAGTGGGTTGCCGCTTAGCAGACCAAGACAGAAGATTGTCACCAAGGAAAACACAATATCCTGAAGTAGAACGTCGAGTGTCAGGACATCCCCCCCAATCTGCATCTGTATAGGAGACCAAGGAATCTAGTGAAGAGGTTGTGAATGTAAGTCCGAACTCCAGGGTTCCTTTAACATATCGAAGAATCCGCTTGATAGCTGCCATATGAGACGTTTTGGGATCGTGCATGAATAAACAGACTTGCTGAACAGCATAACTGATGTCTGGGCGAGTGAGAGTCAAATACTGTAATGCACCAGCTAAACTTCGATACTCAGATGGATCATGATAAGCAGAACCAGATGAAGCACTCAGTTTTTGCTTAGTGTCAACAGGTGTTGTACATGAATTTGCTGAAGAAAGACCGGCTTTAGAAATGATCTCAGTAGCATACTTCTTTTGAGACAGAAAAAGAGAGCCGGCGCTCCGAGTGACAGATATCCCTAAAAAATAACTCAATGGGCCAAGATCTTTCATAGCAAATTCGGAACTCAATTTGTTGATAATTGACTCTCGTAGAGCAGTGGAAGAAGTAGCTAGAACGATGTCATCCACATATAAGAGTAGATATGCCATCTCTGCTCCCCGACGAAAGACAAACAGTGAATGATCAGATTTACTGTGAGAAAAACCCATGGTAGACAAGAAAGAGGCAAACCGTTGGTACCACGCCCGTGGTGCCTGTTTGAGACCATAAAGAGACTTTTGAAGAAGGCATACATGATCTGGATAGTTGGGATCCCGAAATCCCAGTGGTTGATGCATATAAACAGTCTCATGAAGATCCCCATGAAGAAAAGCATTTTTTACATCCAGCTGATGTAGTGGCCAACCTTTAGAAAGTGCAATACTTAATACAGCTCGAATTGTTGCTGGCTTAACAACTGGACTGAAAGTATCACCACAGTCTACCCCAACAAGTTGATTCGCCCCATTTCCAACAAGTCTTGCTTTGTATCTTTCAAAAGATCCATCTGCATTAAATTTGTGCCTGAGAATCCACCAACTACGAAGAACATTAGCATTAGAAGGACGGGGTACGAGGACCCACGTCTTATTTTCAATAAGAGCCTTATATTCTTCAGTCATGGCTTGTTTCCAATTAGGGTCTTGTAAAGCAAGTGAGGGATTAGAAGGAATAGGAGAAATAGTGGTGGTGTGTAAGTTGAGCTTTCTTTGGGGTTTGAAAATTCCAAGTTTAGCTCGGGTTGTCATAGGGTGAGTCGGTTGGGTTGGGTTGGCGTGTATAGGATCGGGAGAAGGCGGGGAAGTGGGCTGTTGTGGGGAGGTGAGCTGTTGTGGGGAATTTGTGTTTGGGCCGTGTTGAATTGGAGAAGGAAAGGGACTGTCGAGAGGAGAAGGGGGAAGTGCTGGGCTGTTTTGGGAAGATGGGTTGGGACTGTTGGGTCGTGGTGAAACTGGGCTTTGGTTAGGAGTGGACGCATTAGTGGGGAAGGGAATAATGGGTTGGGTTGTTTGTGTAGGTGAGTTGGAAATAGAAGAAATGGGAGGGGAGGCCGAGACATGTTGAGTGGAAAATGGAAATTTGCTTTCATTGAAAATAACGTGACGAGATATAATTATTTTCCGCGCGGAGATGTCGTAACACTTATAGCCTCGATGATTGGATGGATATCCAAGAAACACACATGGAGAGGACCTAGGTTGAAGTTTATTTCTAGAGGAAGAAGGGACAAGTGGGTAACAAAGACAACCGAAAGTGCGTAAGTGAGTATAAGAAGGAGTACGATTGTAGAGAATTTGAGTCGGTGAAAGAAGACTAAGATTTTTGTGAGGGAGAATATTTAAAAGATAGGTCGCATGAGCAAGAGCATGAGGCCAGAAAGAATGAGAGCAAGAAGCATGTGTTAGAAGAGTGCGAATTATATTATTGATTGTTCGAATCGTTCGTTCAGATTTACCGTTTTGGGAGGAAGTATGTGGACATGAAAAACGGAATTGCATACCATTATTGTTAAAAAAATCATGAAAATGACTATTGTTATACTCACCACCATTATCACACTGAAAAGTTTTGATATCTTTTTCAAATTGAGTACGTACGTAATTTCGGAATGTGAGGAACACAGAAAAAACTTGAGATTTATTTGCTAAGGGAAAAGTCCACAGAAAATTAGAATAATCATCTAGGAAAAGAACATAATATCTATAGCCACTAGAACTTAGAACAGGAGATGTCCATATATCACTATGAATAATATCAAACGGCATTGATGACATATTTTTAGAAGCATAAAAAGGCAATTTAATATGTTTCCCAAGCACACAAGAATTGCAAATAGAAAAATCAACATTTTTAGGACAAGAAATAAAATTATTAGTTCGAAGATTGTCTAAAATTTGAGGACCAGGATGGCCCAATCTATTGTGCCAAACTGAAGGAGATAAAACAGAAGCATTTAAAGCATAAGAAGACTCTGAAGAGGAGGATGTGACTGGATATAAATCACCGGTGCTATTACATCTCATAATAGGGATCCCCGTGCGCAAGTCCTTCACAGAGAAACCAACAGGATCAAATTCAACGGACACATTATTATCAATAGCAAATTTCCGCACAGATATAAGGTTTTTGATTAATCTAGGGGCATGTAAAACATTGTTCAATTCTAGGGTTTTGTTGTTTGTTTTTAAGGATGCATTACCAAGACCGATAACAGGAATACAAGTGCCATTACCTACTACGATACTCGTGTTAGGACTCTTATTTAAATAAGATGTGAGTTTACCTCCATCCCCGCTCATGTGAGAAGTGGCGCCGGTGTCCATATGCCAAGGTTCTGCAGGTGGTGTGATTGTCAAGGTGTGCATAGCCGCCTCAATGTTTGTTGGAGTGTAATACTGGGCCAGATGGGCCTGCGGATGGGCTCCCAATATGCCTGGCTGGACTGCAGAAGAATTGTTATTAAAAACAGGCCCGCGAGTTGCACCATGAGTTGCACCATGTGAAGAATTGGGCCAAGAAGGATAAGGACATGGGGGATAGGCCCATTGGGGCGCCTGTCCAGTCCATGGCCCGTACCCCCATGGCTGTTGTAAAGAAACAGCCCCTGACCAGCGAGGACCGCTATTTTGCTGCCATCGTCCGCCTCTGCCCCGTCCGCCTCTACCACGGTGATAATAACCCCGGCCACCGCGAGCAGCGCCAGAATTTTGAGGGAAAGAAGGCCGAACATGATTTGAATATGGAGGAGCTTGATTCGACGGGGACTGTTGGGCGATAGTAACGGCGGCAATTTCAGATCCGACGGTGGCGGCTGTGCGTTTTTTACGGGCAGATTCTTCCAATAATAACATGGACCTTGCCTTTGTGAAATTGGGCAGAATGTCATTGTGGCGAATTTGTGTTCCGATTGTCTCGTAGGCGTCAGTGAGCCCCGAAATTAATTGAAGAACGAGACGATCGTTGGATACGGCAGCCCCGACGTTGCTTAATTGGTCCGAGAGGGACTTCAAATGTTGGCAGTAGGCAGAGATATCATCAAAATTTTCAAGTTTAGCATTGGACAGTTCTTGTTGTAAATAAAGGGCTCTTGAATTTTTATTATCGGAGAATTGTTGTTCTAGGAGTTTCCAAGCGTCGGCGGCTGTTAAATTTGGTCCGATGATACTGTTGAGAAGGTCTGAAGATATGGTTCCATAAATCCATTGCAACACGATGGCATCAACACGAGACCATAAACCTGGATTCTTTGCTTTCATAACCGAAGAAGAGGTTTCCGATTTATCGTCGGTTTCAGGAAGGATATGATCAAGAACTTGAAAAGCACGGGCATGTGTTTTAAAAAGTTCAGCCCAAGTGGTATAGAGGCCTTTGCCGGATTCGAGAGGATCACGAATAAAGGAGGTAATGTTGATAATGGAGAGGGCCGGATGAGTTGGTGCGGCGGCGGCACCATTGTTTTGTTCATTGTTTGGCATGGTGGCAGTAGAGTTTTTAGGGATGAAGAACGGCAGAATGAGGAAGAGAGAAAGAAGAGATTTGGGTGGGATTAGGGAGAGAAATTTTAGGAGAGAGTTTTTAGGAAAGAAATTAGGCTCATGATACCATGATAAGGTAGAATCCTTGCCTTTCCATTCATTGATAATGTGATATATATACACAAGATATATGTGTGAACATGATAATTACAAATCAATTATATTCCTAAATTACAGCAGAAATATCCATATCTAATAATATCCGATACCTATCAATAACAACAAATAGCTAACATGAACAACAAAAGTGAACTAAACGTGTCTATGAGAGTGTTCGGTAACTCTATTTTCTCCTCATGTTTGCCTTTTCACTCCGAAATTGAGACTTTTAAGTATTTGGTTAGACAATTCCAATTTGTCTTTCATAACTGAAAATTAGTTTTTCACAAAAGTGGAGAATTCTGCTTTCTGAAAAAACAGCATTTTCCAAAAACAACCGCAACTCATAATAGCAAATAGCAAAAAGTAACCGCAAACAACTTATACCAAACCGATCCTGTGAATAGAGAGAGAGGGAGTAGAGGGGCTAACCAGAAAGAGCAACCAAATCTCTAGTAGAAAGACCAAGAGCACTGAATCTTGAAATAAGTTGATTCAAGTTATCAGTTGGAGCTGGAATATCATTATTAGCAGCTGAAAGACTTGCACTTCTTGCATCTCTTCTTCCTACTTTTACATTCCAACTTGGTCCTCCAAGCTATAATTTAATTCATTAATTACAACTTCTTAATCTCTCATTAACTATCTAATTGAAATTAATTAACTAAAGATTAAGAACTTACAATAGCAGTGGAGTCTCTAGCAGCAATGGCTAAAATATCAGCACAAGAAACAACACCTGGACATGCCTTCTCTACTGCTGTTTTTATGCTATCAATTACTTCAAATCCTCTTACTGAATTTCTATTTGGATTTGCACTTTTCTCTCCTCTGAATGATGATGTGTCGTCTAGTAGAATTGATCCATCACATCCCTGTCATTAAATTAATTAATTGATTATCCAAATTAGATCATCATTTTAATATATGTTTCTATATTTAAATAAACAAAACAAGTCAAGGTTGGTCCAATTCAGGAAAAAAGAAATCATTATTATATATGTCAAGGAACATTTCACAAGGGTCTAATAAGCCAAAATGAATTAGAATTTGGATTCAACAACGGTCTAACAGAATTTGACAAGGGTCTAACAGTTAAAAAAAATTAGAATTTTAGATTTAAAAATGACCCAACATATAAAAAGATAAAATTTTGGATTTAGAAATAATCTAACAGAATCTCGACACCAATTTTATGGTTCTAATTTAACACTGGATCATTATTTTTTAAAAACATAGGCTAAAACCAACAACCTCAAATTTTGTGGAGATAGAAGTCGAAACTAGTCATAGTCATTATGGTTCCGGTGGCCCGAAGGGCCTGGCCTCTATCTCCGCGAGTGATTATAATATATGTTTCTATGTTTAAAAATACAAAACAAGTCAAGGTGGGTCCAATTCAGTAAAAACGAAATCATTATTATATATGTCAAGGAACATTTCACAAGCTTAAAGTTTTATATATTACATTTGGAATAAATCATCAATGGTTAGTAGAATTAAATAATTATTAGTCTAAATATCAATTTAGTTCTTAAACTTATCTATGTATCAATATAGTGTTACTTTCTTATACTTACACATGTATGTGTAACATTTTGGGCTAATTTGATCACCAGACATACTTATAAATATAAAGAGAATTACGTACATTGACAAAGCAGTCGTGGAAGAACAAACGAACGATGGATGCACCAATACGTTTCTCTTTATTAATAGCGGATTGAATAATAGGTTTCACCGTCGAGGAAAGGTTCGGGCAAGATTTGGAGTAAAAACTAGTTGAAAGTTGAGCATTGGTAGAGCTAACAAGAAGGAGACACAAAGCTACAAAAGCTTTCAAAGAAGAAGAAGAAGCCATGGATACAAAAACTAAAAAAACACAAGTGAAATTAGAAATTAGAGTTTGTATGTTGATATTAGAAGTGCAGAGAAATTAGTTATTTATAGAAAGAATATATATTTAGGTTACCTAATACGTAGAAAATAATGGTGTTAAATATGTGATTTTTATTTTTTGGTTCATTGAGTCATTGATCTTTTATTTAGATATATTAAATTTGTGAAGATAGGAGGGCTGAACCACCCCTCTTGAGGTGTTTCTCGGAGATAAGGGTGCTATGGAATACTGAGTCTCTCCTATCTCCTAGAGGATTTGAACAATCACTGATCATCAGAAAACTCTGTTGTTTGGAGTTTTCATTTATATAGTTAATGATCATATAACATAATAACATGGACGGATCTAGAGAGCTCCAGAGCAAGCTAGGTGCAAATTTACACTCGAGCAGCCTCTTTTATGAAGACAGGAGGGCTGAACCACCCTTCTTAAGGCGTTTCTCAGAGGCTGGGGTACTCCAGAACCCGAGTCTCCCCCTATCTAATAACATGGACGGATCTAGATGGATCCAGAGCAAACTATAGGTGCAAATTTACACCCCATCAGTCTCTTTTATGAAGACAGGAGGGCTGAACCACCCCTCTTAAAGGTGTTTCTCGGTGGCTGGGGGTGCTCCGAATCCCGAGTCTCCCCTGGAATGATAACTTGTCACCGAAAAACTCCATTGAACTCTTGTATATACAATAAAAATACTAAAAAATTTCAATTGAGCACACGTCGAAGAATCCTGGATCCGTTACAGATAATAAGAAAAAGGAAAATAAAGAATGAGATGGTAGTTAAAAAAAAAAGACCTTTCTCTGGACATTCAGGCCTGCTATATCTGTAGGAATAAATTTAGAGAGAAAGAGAGAAAAGAAAAGAATGGAGAAAAATGGAAATATAAAGAAAGAAAGAATAAGAAGAGAGTGTGCTTAAAAAGGCAAAATAAAACAGCAAAGACTAAATGGACCTGTGATTTTTATTTTTATTTTTTAATTTTATTTTTAAAAGAAAAGGAATTGAATAGACAGACAGAAAGTAAAATAAATTTTGTTTGTTTATGAATAAAAAGTGTACGATGAATTGTTTTTCTGATAGTTTAGTTTTTTTTTTTCCAGCAGCTCAGAGAGGGTAAAAAAGAAAATATTAATGGACCCATTTATGGTTTGCTGTTAAAAAATTGTTTTTCTAAGAAGATAGATTTTTTGTTTTTGGAAAATACTACTTTTCAGATGTAAAAGACAGATATAATGTCATTAACCAAACACCTAATAATGCGGTATGGTTACAGTTTGCTGTTTATTGTTAGAAATATATGTTTTTACAAGAAATAGAATTTCTGTTTTTTTTTTTAAAGACTTATAATATACTCCTACCAAAAAAAAGACTTATAATATATGCTCAGCTTTCAAGTTGTCCCAATACTGCAAACCTCCTCCAAACTTAGATTTGTGACAACTAACCCCCAACTTATTTATTTGGAACAAATAAACTCCCCAAATAGGTTAATATTTATGATTTAAGGAGTTTTTTTTTCCGTTTAGTTAATGTATCAGTAGATTAGATGTAGCAGCCGATATTTTAAAAATATTTTATTTCTGATATAATATTATGTTTAAATGTTTTTTTTTGGGTTTTGAGGTTATTAGTTCCAAATAAGTAACCTGATGAGTTATTTGTTCCAAATAAACAAGTTGAGGGATTAGTTGTTACAAGTCTAAGTTCGGAAGGTCAGTTGCAATATTAGAACAACTTGAAGGGTTGGAAAGGTATTAAGCCTTTTAAAAATTATTTTCCATGCATGTGTAAAAGGGAACCGTAATTCTATAGATAAACGTCTAAAACTTTAATTTTTAATATGAAATGACAAACAATAAGAAAAAGAGAGAATAAAAATAATTTCAATGCATAAACTCAATCCGTAGTAATTTAGTTATTAGGTAAAGTAAAAAGTAAAAATAAATAAATATAAATACGTGTGACAATACATATTTATAAGAGGTAAATATTTTTAAGTATTGTATCAGTCTTTATGTTTTGAAGAAATTTATATAACCTTACTTAATATAAAAGTTTTATTTCTTATTGTTTTTTTTTTGTAATTATTTTTATTGTTTTCGTGTTATTATTGTATTTGTATTGTCAAATAAAAATAATATATATATATATATATATATATATATATATATATATATATATATATATATATATAGAGATAGATAGATAGATTTCAACCTTTATTTTCTTTACTCTTACCATTTTTCACCCGTTTTTTCACATTTTCTCTGTTTTGTTTTTGCATTTTCAAATTTTGTCTGTATTCACTTTTTCACATTTTCCAATTTTAGTCTTTCAATTTTTTCGTTTTTCACATTTTTCAGTTTTTTACATTTGTCATTTTTGCACGTTTTGTGTGTTCTTATTGTTTTACCTATTTTTACTGTTCTTTATATTTTTTACTTTTTTTTGTTTCATGTTTTTACCTTTTTTCCATTTTCCACGTTTTACCGTATTTTGCGTTTTTCTCACTTTTTTGTTTCTATTATTTTTCACATTTTTTCTATTTTTCACTTTTTTATTTTTTTTATTTTTTTACGTTTTTCTGTTTTATGGGTTTTCACCTTTTTGTGGTTTTCTCTTTTTCCACAGTTTTCGCGTTTTCACTGTTTTCACAATTTTACTATTTTATGTACTCATATTTCTCCTCTTTGTTGTTTCATGTTAAAATGGAGAGTTTGATATATTTGATTAGGAAACTACTTTTATTGTTTTATATATGAACAACTATTTTTTTTTTCCAACAGCAAGTATTCCTACTTTTTTGTGCTCATGTGAACGGTTTCGAAGTCCCTTAAACCTTTTTGCTTGGCTCTTATGAACAGTTTCTTCTCCTCTTATGTCTGATTGTGTTGCTTGGTTCTTCTACGAACGGTTTCTTCTCCTCCTATGTTTTCTTCTGATTGCATCGTTCTTCTATTTATATCAGTTGCAAGATTGGTTCTTGTTTCACCCGTATTTTAATTTGGCCAATTTCATAATTAATTACTCAATTCGGTCTAAATTATGTAAGTTGATGGGATTTATGCTAATTGGGTAATTTTAGCAATTATTCTAGCTTGAATTTATAATTATTTTATTAATTATTTATTTTCATCAAAATTTATGCAAAATATGAAGTTTTGGACTGATTTGATAATTTACGAAAAGTTCTGACTGAAATGTGTAATTGTCAATCAAATACGCCAAATAAATAGCAACAATTTCGTGAAAGTTTGGGCAGGAATTAGTGGCATTGAAACATGGGTTAGTGAGGGAGAGCAGTTAGGAGTAATTGCTTAACCGTTATGGAACTTTCTTGCTGAAACGTGGATCTTTCTTGCTAAAACGAGGAACTTTCTAGCTGGGCAGTTTGCTGCATATTTTCTACAGCAGAAAAAGATAATTCAGCAGCAAAAATAGTTAGTGGATGAGAGCCGTTATAGAACTTTCTTACTAAAGACTAGCATCACACTCACCACGTTCTTCGTTATCTTAAGGGATCAATTGGCCTAGGATTGTTCTTCCCAGCACGAAACAAACTTCAATTATAAGCATATTCTAACTCTGATTGGGATACATGTCCAGATACTCAACGTTATTTGACAGGATATGTTGTTTTCTTGGTAACAACAACAATATCTTGGAGATCCAAGAAACAAAACACTGTCTCTCGTTCCTCTTCCGAGGTAGAATATAGAGCCATGACATCCGCATCTTGCGAACTCCACTGATTGGCAAACTTTCTTCACGATCTCGGAGCTGCCTCAAACACTTCAACTTTGCTTTTCTGCAACAACACATATGCACTTCATATTGCTCAAAATCCAGTCTTCCATGAGCGTATGACATCGATTGTCATGTCATTCAAGAATGGCTAGTCAGGTCTCATAAGATTGATGATAATTGCTTCAGCTATAAATTGGCGTATCTCTTCACTAATGCACAACATGCACCTCATTTATGATTTTTGTTGAGCAAACTCGGATTGTTCAATCTGTACCAATCCAAGTTTGGGGGGGGGGGGGGGGGGGGGGGGGGCTCATGAGTTTTTTACCTCAAACGGTAACTTTTGGGATCCAAATTCCTAATTTCCCACTTTCCCCAAATTTCAATTACAACGGTCTTCTCCCTCACGCCAGAAATGATGTCGTTTTCTTTTCCTGTGACTCAACAGTACCTGATCTTATCTTCTATAATCACTCACTGTTCATCACGCTTCATACAAGCCCTTCATCATCAGCTCCTGGATTACCGTTGATTGCAGTCCAGCGTATCATTCTGATATTCTTATTGTTGCAACAATTTTTGTCGTTTTTCTCTATCCCTAACTGTAAACGTTGCGCTTGTTTCCTTTATGTGTGTTCCAAGTTATTCTTTTGTTTGCAATGAGAAATTAATATAACTAAATCAATTCTCAAGCTCATTCAATTATTAAGAAGATCAGTTAAATAATTTCCACAGGTTTATTGTATGAATACAACTACAACTAAGAGTACATGATGTAATTACTATGTGGAATAATATATAGACAAAAAGCATCCTGAGGCCCCTGATCTTTTATTGTTTGGTGCATTAAGCCCTTGATCTTTCATTTAGACACATTGAGCCTCTGATCTTTCATTATTTGGTTCATTAGGCCCTCGATCTTTCATTTAGACACATTGAGCCCTTGATCTTTCATATATGGGTGTATTAGGTCCTTTTGTAAATCAATTCATATATGAGTGTATTAAGGGCCTGTTTGGTTCAACTGTTAGCTAGTAGATGTTGCTGTTGATGTTAACTGTTGTAGTAAGCTGTTTGTTGTTGTTGTTGGTTGTTTGTTATTAATTGTTTAATTATTAGTGTTTGGTAAAATTATACTGACCTCTTATTGTTAGTATATATTTATTTCTAATATGGACATGTTTTAAATTAATCTACAAATAAATTATAAAATAAAAAATATATTATATAAATTATATAAAGAATAAAAAATAAAAATTTTATTGAACGCAACAAAACTTTGTTTTTCGATAATTTTGTTTTAGAAATAAAAATAATGTCAAAAAAGAAACACGTTTTGTGGAAATAAGAAGGATAATTTTGTCAATAACAAGTAACTACAAACAACTATCCATGAAAAGCTCTAAAAAAGAGCTTTTCGTGAAAAGCTCCAAAATGCTGCAGTGTCCAGAGAAAATACTAAACGCTGCAGTTATATAAATCTAACCAATCGCTATGTTTCATGCGGTTTGAAGTAAAACGCTAATAATTAAACAACTAATAACAAACATCTTACTACAACCGCAAACAGCTAACAACAACAGCAACATTTATTAGCTAACAGTTAAACCAAACAGACCCTTAATACACTCATATATGAATTGATTTACAAAAGGACCTAATACACCCATATATTAAAGATCGATGGCTTAATGCACCAAACAATGAAAGATCAGGGGCTCAATGTATCTAAATGAAAGATCGAGGGCTTAATGCACCAAACAATGAAAGATTAGGGCCTCAAGATGCTTTTTGCCTAATATATATTATAAAACTTCTTAATTGGAAGTTCTTCAATTCTCTCTATTCTATGATTGAAATTGAATCAATAAATGTTGGTTAAGACTCAAATTCTACCATCTATATATTTTGCTTTTGCACTTAACTCAAAAAATAAACTCTTTAAGTAAGATTAATAAACTCTTAAGTAAGAGTATCTCTAATGCATGGAAATTGATTGTTACTTTCATATATGGAGTTATAATCCACCATTAAAGCATTTGTTACTTTTTATGGTTTGTTAAAAAAAAAAAAAGTTACAAACTCTTTCTTTTCCGTATAACAACAAAAACAAAGAGATTGTCCATCACAAAGGCAACAGATGCGCTGCATATGGCGCGTGTCATACACGTGCCAGGTGAGGTGCGTCTGACGTCTCCCAAAAGCAACAATTATGTTGCTTTTGTTTCCTGAATATTTACAATTCTAATCCCTACATATTAATTAAACTATTTTTTTACTCCCTACAATTTTCAAATAACAACCTATTTTAATGGATTGTTACCTTCCATCTCTTACTTTCCTATGTGTCATAGCATAAGTTACAAACTTTCTTATTTAATACTAGAAATGTTCTAAGACATCAAAAAAAAAAATAACTATTAATTAAAAGAAATTTATTTGAAGAATTAATTAATAAAGTGGTAATTAGAGCCGACATTAGTAGGAGATAGCAATTGATGTGAATAGAAAAAGAAAGGACACCTTAAAGAAAAGCTAATTGTTACTCCACCTAAATAACCAAAAAAAAAAATTAAAAATAACTTTGTTGATAGCAATTTTGCATCTATCAATCTGTCATTCAGATAATAACCCATTAATAAATTAATAAAAACAACCTAAGTAACTAAAAAAATTTAAAAATAATAATTTATTGAACAGAAAAAAAAACCTTATTTTTTTAACAATAGTATTCTAAAACTATGAAAAACATAAAAAAAAATATATTTTCCAAAAATAAGAAGAATAATTGTATAAATAAAACATAAAATATTATGAAATGTTACAAAATGCTATTCTTTCCATAAAAACCTAACCAAGCAATATATTTTCAATGATTTGGAGTTAAAATCTATTCCAAAAAAACTAAAATAAACACCCTTATATTTCTATATGGTTTCCCTCTATATAACTCTTTTTCGTTATTTTATTATTCATAATAATTATTTTGAATTAAAATTAGCTACTAGAAAGAAAAGAAAAACATTAAACAACTAAAAAGAAGTTTAATTTTAGCCTAATGCATCACCACCTTTCGGAACATGTCCATAAAAGTAGATTAACTCCCTGAACTTTACAAGTGACTCGTTAGTTCCCTAAACTTATTTATTTCGTAACAACTAAATATAAAAAACAAAATATTAACTCTCAATCCTCATTCATTTGATCTCTCAAATCTGCAATACTAACTCTTATAATAGGTTGAAAGGTAGGAAAAGAGAAAAAATTACCTCTCGAATAGATTAAGATGTATTTTTAGAATTTAAGTTTAATATGTTTTTTTATTTAGTTGTTACGGAATAAATAAGTTTAAAGAGTTAGTGAGACACTTATAAAGTTCAGAGAGCTAATATACTTTTATAGACAAGTTCATGGATTTCATGATATGAAATAATTAAATTCAATTAGCTGATGAGAAACTTACCAAATTTAAGCAGCGAATCTATTTCTATGGGTAACTGATGATGATGTATCAGGGATTTAATTTTTATTTATAGTCCATATGATGAATAGTTGATCATGATAACATAGTTTATGCATACAATTTTTTTTTTTGGTTAATTTCCACCTTCAAACTTGGTACGTTTTGTTTATTGACATCCTAAATTTTTAAAATAATTTATTACATATTTATAGTTGGCTTTTAAAAACCTATCACACATTTATAGTTGATTTTAAAAACATATTGCATACCCATAATTAACTCATTCGGACCTCATGCACACAAAATCGTTGATCAGTCATTTTTTATTGATGCAACGACATACAGAACGGACTCACACACTTTTCTTTTTTTTATAGCACGCATATACAACCTCATTTGTTAAAGATGATAGATCGATGATTTTGTGTGTAGATGGTCCAAATGACTCAACTATAGGTCTATGATAGATTTTTAAAGTTAATTATATATGTGTGATATGTTATTTTAAAAATTCAGATATAAATAGATAAAAATTGCTAAGTTTGGAGGTAAATATGCATTAAACCTTTTTTTTTTCTTTTTTTAGAGAATTATATATATATGTCACCTTCGACTCTAAATGACCTCAATCGGCATCGGATGTGAAATAGAAAGATCATAATCAATACTTAGGAGTCTCCAATTTATCCCAATATCATAATATCATATTATATTACAAGTGAAATACCAAAGTTCTAACAATAAGCAGCCAACTTCCAAACCTCGCCTAATCGGTCGGTAACCTTCTCTATATCCTGTACGTTCTCACCTAAAAACATTAAAACATTTAATAACGTGAGACAAAAATCTTAGTAAGAAACTATCAGCCATAAAAACCAATATACTTAACATAGCTACATATATACATTTATAAAGGGATTTAATCAAAACCTTATAAAATATACTCAAAACGTAAGTTCATAATATAGTCAAAGTAGTAAACCAAAACCATAAAAATATATAATCTTGTATGCATTCTTGAGTTCAAAACCTTATAAAATATTGTAATCAAATAAGTGTTTTATCAAACCAACTCGTATTTAATCAAACGTAAAACCTTATATCAAAATCAATCATAACCGAAAACATAATCCAAATGAACTTAAAACATTGTATCCATCCTCGAGTTTCTCCCCTTAAGTTCAATCCATAACCACATATATAGTCGAGACGTCTCTTAACATTGCCTATCCCATATGGTCTTACCCAACACTTCGTTGACATACCCAATAGGTCTTCAAACTGTGTACACAGGTCATGTCCCTCACTGAACATGGTCTTCAAATATAAAACCACCGATCCGGATAACTCTCGATGGATATAAAATCATAAAATCATAACGTGCTCAAAATATTCTTTCACTATCAAATTCCAAACTATTTCATAACCATAAATCATTTGGCTTCAATTAGCCCCTTTGTATCATAAAAATCATATTTGGACTTCAATCCAAAATAATAACAACAATAACCGCAACAGATTTCTCAATCCAAAAACAATTCGTAAGAAATCATCAAATTCATTTTGTTCAATATCTATATACATTGAAACCAAAAACATATATGTATATATGTAAACCAACCAAATTAAGCCTTAAATCAACATAATCAAGTAAAATCTGAAATTCACATAGAAGTATAGTCAATAGCTTCATTTGAACCATAATTTCACAATAAAAAGCAAAATCGTGAAAAACTTCAATTTTATAAAAATCCTGCATAACTCTAAAATATCAATTTCTGAAAATTGCTTGATTATATATATCTAAATATAGTTGATAGTTACTTACTTTGGCTACTAATTGAAAAAAATACACCCGATCAATTCTCCTCTAAATTCTGTCTAAAACGTTACCTTCAAACACTTTTGAAACTCAAAAACTCTTCGGTTAGGACTTAGAACTATGTATAAGGATGCTATGGTTTCAATTTCGAGTGATTCGGACGGTCGAATCTCCATAAATCAAAGAAACGGTGGAGAAACGGTTCAGAGAAAACTGATGAATTTATAAAAGAAAAAAGAAAAAGAAATGGATGAAGATGATGATCACCGTCCGTAACATATCTGAGATATATATCCAAAATATGGAAAACATCAGGTTTGATCCTCCATCTTTTTATAATCTTTTAAAAATTATCCTAACTTTTAATTTACACATAAAACCATTGAATTAACTCCAAACTTTTCCTATAACACCGAATTAACTTCACACACCCAATAATTATAATATATACTAATATCAAAATATAAATTTTAGAAATTTAGACACGGACGTGACAATTCTCCCCAGCTTAAGAAATTTCGTCCTCGAAATTCACATTCTCTAATCTATCTTAATTTCCTTCCGAAACCATTTTCAAGATTACGAAGTTATTTCAAATCATCAAGATTCCTCATAATCATCATAAGACCACAAATTCTAATGTTTTCTTCCATTAACTCCATGATCTAACAATATCAATAGAACTCTTAGTAACTCTAAACTTCAATCACCATAATCAACAATAAAACTTCAAATATCATATATTCAAGTTTATATAATATGATATACTTTATATTCATATCTTCCTAACATACACCAAATCTCACTGTAATAAAGTGAAATCACAATTTCACCTATCTCCAAGTTCTACAGACTTCAAAAATATCACTTTTGAACCGTTAATATGTATGATATTATATTTTTCTTAAAAAATCAAATATTTCGAATCACTGATTTGCATCAGCATATAATCTTACTTCATCATAATAATAATACTTATATCTATAATTTTTCACTTCAATCAGTATTTTTATTATAATCTTCAATCATTAGCATCAACATCAACATCACTCTTATAAGAGTCATTTCATAAACATCAATATCAACATCACCAATATAAACCTCGTTATAATGATAGAATTTCCTATTAATAAGAGTCATTCCATAAACTCTTAATATTAACACCACTCTTATAATTCTCAATTTAACTCCTCAAAATCAATTAAGCGAACATGCTATTTTTTTCTTCTTATAATCACCACTATATATACCACCAATCCAACCCAAATAAACTTCAATCGTTTCTTCAAATTATATAATCAAGAAATATAGAGTACCTAAATTACGACAATTAATGTTTTTCTTTTTTGTCTTCTCCAAACTCCAAATAATATCTTTACACCCATAAAAGTCAATAAATCTATCTATAATATCATTCAATTTTCTTATTTGAACTATAAACACTCAATGTGATCCTTATATAAACTTAAACCATAATCACACAAACTTCAACTAAAAATAACTTCTATTAACAATATATGTCCTACAAAAGTTCAATTATCAACATATATATCATCTTATATCATATTTATCTCTTAATTCCTACATCAAACTGTGCTTAAAATCAGCAAAATTTGTCCTCAAAATTCATATCTTAATTATTTCCTTAATTTTCTATATTCCTAAGAAGACTAACTTATCATGTAAACCAGTAGCAGTGTCTCTCAAATAAAGAGAGAAAAATCAAAACAAAAACCAAATTCTGGTTGATAGCTAGAAAGACCAACATATATCATTTCCGGCCTAACTTCTTCATACGGAGCCTGATTAAGGCGATTCAAAAACCTCTGGAAACGTAAGACAAAAATAAAGAACTTTTCTTTCGGACTCTATGACAGATTCGGCCTATATCTGGTCGAAAAATGCATCATAAGATTAAGATACGGATCTGATTCTCCCGCAACACCTATATAGACAATTCTCTATTATCTCTAGATGTTCATACACCCAATATTTTGCTAACCATCAAATCTCATTTCTATCCCTCATTAGCTAGTTACTCAATCCTCGAAAAATTCCAAATTATTTCTTAGCTTTCACCAAATATTCATATTCCTCAATTACTATCGATTATTTCTTAGATATCACCAAATATTCATATTCCTCAATTATTATCAACCTTAGGTCCGAAGAATTTAACCTAGAGCTCTGATACCAAACTGTCACACCCGACAATAAATGACCTCAATCAGCATCGAGCGTGAAATAGAAAGATCATAATCAATACTTAGGAGTCTCCAATTTATCTCAATATCATAATATCATATTATATTACAAGTGAAATACCAAAGTTCTAACCATAATTCTAACAATAAGCAGCCAACTTCCAAACATCGCCTAATCGGTCGGTAACCTTCTCTATATCCTGTACTTTCTCACCTAAAAACATTAAAACATTTAGGATAATTAATTTATTAGTCCCTATATTTTGATAAAACATACTGTTTAGTCCCTGTATTTTCAAAAACACATGGTAAGGTCCCTAACTTTTTTCTCAGTGAACTGTTTAGTCCTTCCGTCTGTTTGTTAGATTTTTTTACCGTTTATGACTTCAGAAATGACGAAATTACCCTTTACTATTTACCTTCAAACTTCAGAAGAGGAAATCCAATTTAGAAGAAGAAGCTATTTGTATGGAGAATAAGAAAAAGAACCGATACAATGCTTACGAATTTGAACGATTAAGAAGAAAATCAAGAAAAAGAACATTCAAAATTGATTTCAGATGCATTAGAGTTTAAAGGAAAGGAAAATAAAGGAAAAGAAGAACGCAAATCCAAATTGACTAACAGAATCTTCATGAGAGTCTAACGGCAGGGACTAAACAGTTCACTGAGAAAAACGTTAGGGACTAAACAGTTCACTGAGAAAAACGTTAGGGACTTTACCATGTGTTTTTGAAAATATAGGGACTAAACAGTGTGTTTTATCAAAATATAGGGACTAATAAATTAATTACCCAAACATTTAAACGTGAGACAAAAATCTTAGTAAGAAACTATCAGCCATAAAAACCAATATACTTAACATAGCTACATATATACATTTATAAAGGGATTTAATCAAAACCTTATAAAATATGCTCAAAACGTAAGTTCATAATATAGTCAAAGTAGTAAACCAAAACCATAAAAATATATAATCTTGTATCTATTCTTGAGTTCAAAACCTTATAAAATATTGTAATCAAATAAATGTTTTATCAAACCAACTCGTATTTAATCAAACGTAAAACCTTATATCAAAATCAATCATAACCGAAAACATAATCCAAATGAACTTAAAACATTGTATCCATCCTCGAGTTTCTCCCCTTAAGTATCAATCCATAACCACATATATAGTCGAGACGTCTCTTAACATTGCCTATCCCATATGGTCTTACCCAACACTTTGTTGCCATATCCAATAGGTCTTCAAACTGTGTACACAGGCCATGTCCCTCACTGAACATGGTTTTCAAATTTAAAACCACCGATCCGGATAACTCTCGATGGATATAAAATCATAAAATCATAACGTGCTCAAAATATCCTTTCACAATCAAATTCCAAACTATTTCATAACCATAAATCATTTGGCTTCAATCAGCCCATTTGTATCATAAAAATCATATTTGGACTTCAATTCAAAATAATAACAACAATAACCGCAACAGATTTCTCAATCCAAAAACAATTCGTAAGAAATCATCAAATTCATTTTGTTCAATATCTATATACATTGAAACCAAAAACATATATGTGTATATATATAAATCAACCAAATTAAGCCTTAAATCAACATAATTAAGTAAAATCTGAAATTCACATAGAAGTATAGTCAATAGCTTCATTTGAACCATAATTTCACAATAAAAAAGAAAAATCGTGAAAAACTTCAATTTTACAAAAATCCTGCATAACTCTAAAATATCAATTTCTGAAAATTCTTTGATTATATATATCTAAATATAATTGATAGTTACTTACCTTGGCTACTAATTGAAGAAAATACACCCGATCAATTCTCCTCTAAATTTTGTCTAAGATGTTTCCCTCCAAACACTTTCGAAACTCAAAAACTCTTCGGTTAGGACTTAGAACTATGTATAAGGATGCTATGGTTTCAATTTCGAGTGATTTGGATGGTCGAATCTCCGTAAATAAAAAAAAACGGTGGAGAAACGGTTCAACGAAAACTGATGAATTTATAAAAGAAAAAAGAAAAAGAAACGGATGAACATGATGATCACCACCAGTAACATATCTGAGATATATATCCAAAATATGGAAAACATTAGATTTGATCCTCCATCTTTCTATAATCTTTTAAAAATTATCCTAACTTTTAATTTACACATAAAACCATTGAATTAACTCCAAACTTTTCCTATAACACCGAATTAACTTCACACACCCAATAATTATAATATATACTAATATCAAAATATAAATGTTAGAAATTTAGGCACGGACGTGACAATACACGTGCATTTGTTGTGAACGCATAGCCGCATCTTTGAATTAATATAATCATAAAATTGGGTAAATTACACCCATGGCCACTGAGCTTTATCCATTTTCACATTATGGCCACTGAACTTCATTTCTTTATGGTATGGCCATTGAACTTTACACTTTTTAACACCGGTGACCACTTAACGTCTCAAAACGACCGTTAACGGGTAAAAATAAAAAATCCAAAATGTTAATGATATTCTAAGGAACTTTAATTCTTGAATTTTTTTGTTTTGAGGTCATTTGGGTGTTGTTTGGTTAGGAAAGAGAAAGTGAATTTTTAGGGAGAGAAAGATCTAAAAAATGTGATTTTTGAAAAAAAATGTGATTTCATGGTAAATGTCGTTCTTAACAACTTTAATTCTTGAATATTTTCATTTTGAGGCCGTTAACGGTCATTTTGAGAAGTTAGTTAAATTTGAGTGGCTACCGGTGTTAAAAAGTGTAAAGTTTAGTGGTAATACCGGAAAGAAATGAAGTTCAACGGCCATAATGAGAACCCTCCCTTAGATGATGACACTTTAATAGGTGAGAACTAGATGAAACGACGTAGTTTTGGTGCTTTTAATTAAAGATTAAATAAGAAAATGAGGGTGGAGGGATTCAAACCTGGGACTAGGGTATAGAGAGAGACAAACGCGCACACCATCTACCACTAGGCCACTTATTTAGCATGTTCATTGTATAATTCCTTTATTTATATTATTAAGTAGCTCTGATACTAAAAAAAATCCAATACTATATTTTTTAAATAAAAATACACTTGCTTTAGTTTGTTTATTATACAATTCTTTTATTTATATATTATTAAGTACTTTTGATGCTAAAAAAAAATCTAATACTATAATTTTTAAATAAAAATACGTTTGCTTTAGTTTGTTCGTTATATAATTCTTATTTATATATTATTAAGTGCATCTGATGCTAAAAAAAATCCAATACTATATTTTTTAAATAAAAATATATTATATATTTTAAAAAAATTTTATATTACTATTTTATTTATATAAGAAAATATATTTTTTAAACATACGTTAGAACATATATTTTAACTTTTAAAACACGAACTATGAAGTTTAGAACATACGACATATTTTTTAGAACATACGTTATGTTTTTTAGAACATGCGTTATGTTTTTTCGAACATGAATTATAAATTATATTATAGAACAAATGCAAAAATGATCCAGATATCTACTAATTTTTTTTAGAACATCATACTTAATTTTTAGAACACAAACTATAAACTTTAGAACATACGCTATGTTGTTTAGAATATGAGTTATAAATTATATTATAAAACAAATGCAAAAATGGTCCATATAATATTTTTTAAGTAAAAATATATTATATATTTTAATAAAATTTCATGTTAATATTTTATTTATATAAGAAAATATATTTTTTTAAACATACAGTAAAACCTCTATAAATTAATAATATTGGGACCATGAAATTTTATTAATTTATAGAGGTTATTAATTTATCGAGTATAAAATTAGTGATTTGGTCCAAGTTGAGACTAGAAGAAATTATTAATTTAAAGAGGTTATTAATTTATCGAGTATTAATTTATGAAGGTTTGACGGTATATTTTAACTTTTAAAACACGAACTATGAAGTTTAGAACATACGATATATTTTTTAGAACATACGTTATATTTTTGACAACACGCGTCATATTTTTTCGAACATTAGTTATAAATTATATTATAGAACAAATGCAAAAATGATCCAGATATCTACTTTTTTTTTTTTTAGAACATTATACTTAATTTTTAGAATACAAACTATAAACTTTAGAACATACGTTATGTTATTTAGAATATGAGTTATAAATTATATTATAGAACAAATGTAAAAATGGTCCATATATTTACTGATTTTTTTAAAACACTATACTTAATTTTTAGAACACAAATTATAAAGGTTAGAACGTATGTAACAATATTTAGAACATCGTCCTTAACATTTAAAAACATAAATTACAAAAAAAAAAATATAGAGGAATTAAATAAATAAAAAATTGGAGCATGTTTTTGGATTTTTTTCCATTAATAATTCATTATCATGCACATTTTTTTTCTATTCATAATTTATTATTATGCACATTTAATCGATATTAATAAATGCATGTGTCAAATATTAAACAATAGAAGCTACATGGATGATGCTATATTAATCAGCGCGCTCCATAATAACCAAATGAAACAATTAGCTTAATGGTAAGTAACATGGAGTATGTGTGAAATGGCTAGGGTTTAAACCCCACCAACAGCATTCTGTTTTTTTTTAATTTTTTTACTCAAAACGACGTAGTTTTGAGTGGTTCTCACCTAAGGAAGTGTCCTCACCTAAAAAAGGGTTCTCACAAGAGCCCTCCTATATATATATTTGGAAAGATGCAACCTATATTTATTCCATATGTTTATTTACTAATTACAACCATGGTTTAAGTAATGATTATTTATTTACTTTAAAAAACTAATGATTGTTTATCTATTATTTCCAAAAGGGTAGGTAATGATTATTTTTGATAGATAAAATGTTATATTAATTAAATAAAGTGTATTAGATAATTATACTCCCTCCATCCCTAAAAAGTATATTTTTATATATAAATCTTTTGTATAATAATTAAGAAAACTTTTTTTGGTGACATAATAATTAAGAAAACTACTACAATATATTAATAATATGTTACTTAACTAAATAGTCAATACTCCTATACTAAAATAATAATACTCCTATAAATATATATATATATATATATATATATATATATATATATATATTTCAAAAATATGAAGCGTTTTGTTAATTTTATAATAATCAATATTAATGATAAACTAAAAAAATATTAAGAATATGTTTGATTCAACTGTTATTTGCTATTGTTTGTTATTTTGTTAGCTGTTTGCAGGATCAGTGTCGACATTTTATGAACTCCTAGGATAAATAAGAGATAAGGCGCCATTAATAAAACAAAATAGGATAAGGCCAAATTTAACCCCCTAACGTTTCAAGCGAAGTTCAGATTTAGCCATAACATATGAAATAGTGTAAATTTAACTCTAATATTTCCAAAGAAAATCAATTTTTGCCATACGCTATCAAAATTTTGAAAACATTGGTTTGACTGTTATTTAACTGTCACATCAGACATTCCAAACAAGTTTGACGATAAATTGAAGTAGTTTCGTATAATTTTTGTAGCTATATTAATAACACAGTAATATTTTCGAGAATTTGATAAAAAAAAATTGTAATTAAATTTAGTTTTAGCATTTTAATAGAATTTTTATAATTTTGTTAGTAATACACTGAATATCTTATATATAATTGATATTTAGAATGTATGAAGTTAGAGTTATATACCAGTCAAACCAGTTTTTTCTAATTTCTATAACGTATACGTAAAATTTATCTTGTTTGGAAACATAAGGGTTAAATTTGCACCATTTGATACTTTAAAACTAATTATACACTTTAATTAAAACGTTAGACTTAAAGTTGGTCTTTATCTGTTAAAAAAAATTGTACTTAAAAGCTTAAAATAAAAATTTGGCCCAATTTTAAGATTAATAATATCATATTATTTGATTTTCTTTTAAGCCTGAATGAGTTATAACTAAATTTACAATAAAAAAAAATCACTATATATATATATAATAAAATTTGGGCCTCTTTTGGCCTTGGTCCTGTGCGGCCGCAGTCCTGGCTTTTGCATAGGGCCGACCCTGAGCGGTCGCACTCCTGGTCTATCCCCAGGACCGGTCCTGACTATTTGTTGTTTCTCGTTGCTGATAGATAATAAATATTAGTTTTTTTAGAATTAAAAAACAAAAAAGTGATTTCAAAAAACGGAACCAAACAGACACTAAGTATTCCCTTAGTTTTTTAAAATGATAAATATTTCAAAATATATGAAAAGGTATACTAATCTAACTTCCAATTAATATGATAAAATTAATCCAGACGAAGAATATAACTAACTTAATAATAAAAAGGTTCATTTTTTGATGGAAATGAGGAGGGAGCGAATGCTCCGACCCGATTTATTAAAAGGAAAGTAAAAAAATTACAGAGCTCAACGGAATAAAGAATGATGACAAAAATTAGTTGAACCTATAAGAGGCTCGACCAAAGCTGTTGTCTGCCAGTAGAAATTTACAAAAATCTAGAGGAACATCCCACCGACGCTCTCCTGTACTGTTGCGGGCGTAGTTCGCTAAACGGTCGGCAACTTGATTACCTTCCCGGTAAGTGTGGGAGAAGGACACTTGCATTTCCTTCAATTTCTTGTTACAATCTGACCATGCAGTAATTAACTCCCACGGAACCCAGCTCGTGCGTAACCGCATGATCGTAACGATATATGACGAGTCGCTTTCAATCCAAAGCCGATTCCAACCCTGATTATAAGCGTAAGAGATTGCCGCGATTGCCGCCTTTAGCTCTGCAATGTGTGCAAGAGGCGCTGCTGTTGGAAAAGTGAAAGCTCCCAGCATCATCCCTGAGCTGTCCCTGAATATTCCCCCACATCCGGCCGTTGTGTTCATGACCGAGGCATCAGTATTCGCCTTTATCCAGCCCGTTGGTGGCGGTTGCCATTTGACCGGAATGATCTTCGAAGCTTCTGAAGTCTAGGCTTGAGGGCCAACGAGCAAAGAATCTTCCTCTCGATCGTTGCGTTCCAAACAGAGCCTTTCTCAAAGTGATCGGCGTGCCTTATTTGATACCATAGAGATCAGAACATTACATGAATATTGGGTATAACATTGTTAAAGAAACAGTCGTTCCTAACTCTCCATATGACCCAAACTACATGAACAATCGCGCTTATCCAGAGGTTTTTTATCTGCGGGCTGAACCTCATCTTCAGTGCCTGATCCACAAATTCACGAAAATCATCGTCATATCGAAGCCGTCTCCCAAACAGTGTAGCAATGCTCTGCCAAAGCTGCTGTGCGTATTTACATCTTATCATTAAATGCTCAAGGCTTTCCTCCTGCACCAAACAGTAACAGCAGCGAGAAACGATCACCATTCCCCTTGATTTCAAACTGTCATGCGTGGGGAACCTCCCCATGTAAGCTCGCCAAAGAGTTAAAGAGTGCGATGGGGGGATAGTCGGTTGCCATATCAGATTAACCGTACGGTTCTGTGGCGGGTTCTGCAGCCATTTATAGAAGAGCTTAACCGTGAAAATACCATCTGAGGCAGGTCGCCAATAACACTTATCTTTGTGATCTCCACTTCCGCTAATCAGATTTACCGCCTATGCGGTTTCCGTGCTTAAATATTTTAAAAAGGTTCATTAAAAAAAGGAAAATTTATACAAAAATTCATATTTTAAAAACTATTTACAACTATATCAAGTCACAATTTTGGATTATGTTAAACTAGTAAAATCAGTACTTTTAATATATCTTAAGGATTAGAATTTTGGATTATGTCATAAATTTGGATTATGTCAAACTAGTAAAATCAGTACTTTTAATATATCTTAAGGATTAGAATTTATAATTTAGAAGTCTATAATATATTTTATAGGGTTTATGATTTATGAATTGGAGTCTAGATTTTTTAAATTATGGTGTAAAATCATAATATATAGAGAATAATGACATATTAAGAATTAAGTTTGGTGATATGACTTAGGGCCCGTTTGTTTTACCTACTGTTTGCTTGCTGTTTGCTGTTATGGTTTGCTGTTAGCTGTTCCTATTTGTTGTTTGCTGTTATGGTTTACTGTTTGCTGTTGGAAAAAACTGCTTTTCCAAAAAGCAGAGATTCTCTGGTTTTGTAAAAGGCTGCTTTGCAGGTGTAAAAAGCAAACAGGAGGTCACTAACCAAACACCTAATACTGCTTTTCAAGTGTAAAAGGCAAACAGGAATGTCACTAATCAAACACCTAAAACTCTCCATTTCGAACCGAAAAGGCAAACAGAAGCACGAAAATGAGCACCCAAACACCTGTTAGTTGTAATTTTGTATTTTTAATATTCTTATATTTGGCCCTTAAAAAAAGTGTTGATATCCAACTAATTACAAGTTCTTGTTGAAACTATATATATAAAGCTAGAATTAATTATGTGCACCCTAATATAAACAAAACAAAATTATAATCTCTTCCTCCCATTATATAAGTCGTTTTAGAAAATAAATTTTTTTCCAAAATATAAACCATTTTGGTTTTCTAAGAATTTGATCTATGTGTGTTTTTAACATTCCAATGCTTATTGCCCAACCATTACATGAAAAAGAATTTTTTTTTTGTAAGTTAATCAATATAAATTCATTAATTTAACTCTACATTAATTGTATTTTTTTTTTTAGGAAAGAGAAAGAAAAACAAACAAAACACAAGCCAAAAGCCTAACCCGAGATTAGCCTAGGAAAGCTAATCCCCACAACATCATCTAAAAGAAGCGAAGACAGGAACTCAGGAGGTGAAGAGAAGGTTGAGACTCCCAATATCCTCACATGGCCCTCGGATGCAAGACGGTCCGCCACCCGATTCTGCTCCCTGAAGACATGGCAGAAGCTAATGGTATCAAAGGAAGAACAAACCCTTTTGATCCCTTTGATTAAATTCTGGCTATTTAAACAAATAGCATTATTGTCTGAGATCATTTTGACAGCTTCGAGGTTATCAGATTCCACAAGGAGTTTTTTCAAGCCCAGATTCATAGCAAGCCTGAGACCAGATAGGATCCCCCCTAGAGCTCCATAGAAAATGAAGAACCCATACCCAGATTCTGAGCAAACCCAGATACCCAAGCACCACCAGCATCCCTCAGAACCCCTCCAGCAGCAATTTTACCGTCCTTTAGATAAGAGCCATCGGTATTTAACTTTATCACCCGTTCACCAGGCCTACTCCAGCCAAAAAGATGAACATCCTTCCTCTGGATAGTCCTAGCAAAACTATCCTCTTTAAAGATATCAACAATAGTAAAAATATTTTTAGAGAAGAAATCAAACAGATTAGGAATAACAACAGTTTCTCCTCCAAAAATCTCATCGTTCCTCCACTTCCAAATCTGGTGACAGACAACCACAAAAAGGATAGCACCATGCTCCAGATCAGCCAACAGCTTTCCACTAACACCATCCACAAACCAATCAAGATCAGAATGGGACAAGAAATCAGACAGCAACTGGTTAGGGAGAACTTTCCTCCAAACATCTTTACTCTTAGCTCAATCTCTAAGAGCATGGCAAATGGTTTTCTCATGCCCTCTACATCTACCACACGCACCAGAGTCCACCAAATGACGCCTTTTCCTATCAATATTTGTGAGCAACCAATTTTTGACACCAAGCCACAGGAAACTCCTAATACGATACGGAACTTTCAAGGCCAAATATCTTTCCAAAAAACTGAGTGCGGAGCCTCCGGGATCTGATTGAAGGCCTCGAAGGTAGATTTACAAGAATAGGCACCGCTATTTGTCAAAGACCAACAATGACTATCCCCATCTTCCTCCATACAACTAATTTTCACTCCCCTAATTCTCAGGAGCGTTTCCAGATTGAGGTAAGAATCGAACCTCGACCAAATCCAATCACCCTTCGAATCCACAATATCAGCAATCCTCCAATTCCGAATCTCAAGAGGCGGCGGGGAGTTACATTCCTCTAATAAGGGCTTTTTACCAATCCAGAGATCATTCCAAAAGCTAATAGATTTATTATTACCCACCGACCAACCAATCCTAGAGCAAAACTCTGAAAAAACAGCACTAAGACCTTTCCATAAAAAAGAACAATTAACAACTCTCTCTTTAGGTCCCCCAAAAATCTTATCTTTTCTATATTTTTTTGCACAATAACCGAACCCAAAGAGAAGACGGAAGCTGCCACATCCTCCAAAGAAGTTTCATTAATAAAACTTTATTATTGTCCCTGACATGTCTTATCCTCAGGCCACCCAAATTTTTAGGTTGACAAACCTCTTTCCAAGGAACAAGATGGATTTCCTTCCCCTCCTCAGCGTCCCCCCATAGGAAATGACGATTGATTTTATCAAGATCATTAAGAACAGGCTCAGGCAGTCGGCAAGCTTGCATAATATGATTAGGAACCGCACAATTGACCTACTGAATCAAAGTAAGACGACCCACAAGAGAAAGGGTTTTAGCTTTCCAATTGGCACATTTGCTATTAGTTTTGTCGAAGATCTCTTTAAAAGAAGCTTTAGAGACACTATCACTATGGAGGGGAACCCCCAGATATGTTAGAGATTAAAGCCAGTTAATCAACTGTAGCGCAGCGGAATTGCGGTTTAAAATTTATTTCTAATCCCTTTGAGTTTGATCTTTGTCCGTTAACCGTTGATTAAATAAAACCTTTTGATCCGTTTAAGGATATAGACATACCCAGACTGTCTCTTCTAGAGACGGCTGAAGAATCCACAAGGTAGTAAGATCTCCGTAGTCAGGTGCACGAACAGCTATTGAGTCAGAACCGGTGCTAGCCGAAGAACGGAGAAGAACTGGAGAGGAAAGGAAATTTTTCAATAAAATCCCACTTTCTCAATTTTAGTGGAGGTTTGCCGAAAATCCTATGCTTAGGATTAGTGGTGGCCGAAATATTGTGTTGGTTAATTAGGATTTTAGTGTTTTAATTTATATATATATAGTGTATTCCTAAACCTAATTGGTTTAGGGTTAATTGGTTAATTACAAAACTAATCCAATCCTAATATAATTACATAAATAAATACCAATAATATTTATTCTATGCAATTAATTATGATTAGATTAAATTTAATTACCCGAATTAAACAAACGACACTAATTAATAAATTAACGTATTAGTTTAATTAATTATCTACCGAATGCAACTTCATTAATTTACAAATTAATTAATTACATCCCGTAAACTAATTAATCAATTAAACACTTAACACTTAAGACCATTAATCAATTACCTTGATACAAAGTATCAATTAATCAATTAATTACCACCAATTAATTACCTTGATATTTTACTATCAATCAATTAATTAATTTCATCTCTCCAATGTACCGTTCTATAAGTTCTAACTCAGATGTTCGATGTGCACGATCCTATGGGACTGTCCTTAGCTAGCAGTGGGCTCACGGCCCACAGACAGTAAGTGGGTTCTAGCAAACCATTACTGTCCCTAACCAAGACAGAGTTTCAGCAGTCTAAAAATACAGAGACCCTGTAGTTATCTCTTAACTTCTTTTACCATTTGATATCGATATTATAAACTAGAGGCATGGCGGCTGTCATCCTCTCTGATGTTTATGATATTTCTTGATCTTAAGTAGATTGATGAAACAGATAAGTAAACTACTTATCAGGGTGTGGCCACACACTTATCAATCTCACTTATCAAGTGGCCTGTGATATCATCTCACTATTACATGAGTGGTAATTCCATCACTTCAATATCAATACCAACGTGTTCACTTGTTCACCCAATCATACCCGTATTTAGCATCCTGTTACAGACCTGTTAGGCGTATCTCAAAGTGAACCGGATCCCATATTGATATTATAATGAAATCTGGTCTGAAGATAGTTAGAGACCTACTTAAGAAAACTAATGACACAACCACCATGTAGTTTTCTCGGGTGGATCGATCCAGTCACATGTATACAACATGTACCCATATTCACAACTGACTTATCAAGTGCTATGGCTAGTATCAATTACTACCATACAGTCGTCGAATATACAAGTCTGTGGTCCTAATCATTCCCATGATAGAATAGACTTGGGATATGGTTTTACGATTGTCAATCAATGGATTCTCTATTCATATTATAGCACAAGATATAAATGAACTAGATTAATGCCTTTATTAATGTAACACAAATAGTGTATCTATGCAAGAATAATCAAAAAGCATAATACAATATACATGAACCAATGCCTAAGTACTAGGGCACACCAACAAGATATTTACCCAGAGACTGAGTCAAAAGAATACTAGAAATATTACTCAACCTTTTGCAAACTCTTGGATCCATATTTTTAGAACATAACATCTGAGACTTTTGGATATTAATCTTATTACCAGAGGCAGAGCAAAAACAATTAAGGATATCCATAATCACACCAATTTGCTCCTCACTTCCTTCCACAAAAATCATAACATCATCTGCAGATAACAAATGAGTAACCGGGGGACATAATTTGTTGATGGAAATAGGATGGAGATTCCCAGAGCAGACAGCTTCTTAGATAAGGTGAGTCAATCAATCCATTGCAATAACAAATAAGAAAGGACTCATAGGGTCCCCTTGACGGATGCCCCGGGACGGAGAGAACTCCTCCGACATATCCCCATTAATTAAGACTTGAAACATAGGAGAAGAAATACAAACCTCAATTAAACTCCTCCAAGAATCCGGAATCCCAGCTTTTTTCAGACTATCAAGGAGAAAACTCCAGTTAAGACGATCATAAGTTTTTTCCAGATCCAGTTTAAGAGCCACAATACCCCTCTTACCCTTCTTGACTTTCATAGAGTGAACCATCTCCTGAGCAATAACCACATTATCCATCATCTGTCGCCCTGGGACAAAGCTGCCTTGATTCTGGCTAATAATATCAGGGAGAATACACCGAAGTCTACTGGCCACAATTTTGATAATGGCTTTGTAAAGCACATTACACAGACTAATAGGCCTCATTTGTAAGAAAGAAGACAACTTCTCCACTTTAGGAATCAGGACCAGAAGAGTTTTATTCACAAGCCTAATATCCTCGGACCCATTAAAAACACCTTTAATAAAAGTATAAATACCTTCCTTGATCGTATCCCAATGTTTATGATAAAAACCAGCAGGGAAACCATCAATCCCTAGAGCTTTCGTCGCCCCAATGCTAAAGATTGCATGATCAATCTCTTTCAGATCAATAGGATGGAAAACATCACGAACCTTATCTTCACACAATCTACGAAACGTAGTCCTAGAGAGAGCTCTATCTAAATCCACAAGTTCCTCTTTGAATAACTCCTTATAGAAATTAAGGGCCAAGTGACGGATATCCTCATCCTCATAAACATAATCACCATTTGGATCTTTGATAGCCTCAATCCGATTTCTCTACCTTCTAATAACAGTGGACAGATGGAAATACCTAGTATTACGATCACCATCTTTAATCCATGCTTTCCTAGATTTCTGAAACCAAAGTAACTCTTCTTGACGTAGGACAACTTCTAACTCCTTCTAGAGGGTTCTAAGAAGACCATCCAAACTGTGATCATACCTAAACTCCAAAGAATGATGGATGCCCTCAATCCTGCTCAAAATTTTATTCTTTCTTCTGATAATGTGGCCAAAGATGTTTTTATTCCAACCCACCACATTACTTCTAAAACCCTCAGCAGCTTGTAGAACATTTAAGTGAGGCTTCCAATTATCCTAAACAAAGTTTTTAAACTCCGGGTGAGATTCCCAAGCCACCTGATACCTAAAAGGCCTATCCCCTCTCGTACGATAACCTCTCACCAGATTGACTAAGATAGGACCGTGATCAGAGTGACTAAAGGGGAGATTTAAAACCCTCACACCAGGAAACCTACTATGAGCCGAAATATTAGCATAAACTTTGTCTAAACGAACAAAAGTACTATTCCATTTCCAAGTAAACTTATGACTAGCAGCACCAAGATCTGATAGCCCACACAAATCCATATTATGTTTATGATTAAGGCACTGATTAACATAGTGATTACCCCCCCCCCCCCTCTTTGATCGCTCATAAGAGCAATATCATTAAAATCACCAGCCACAAACCAAGCATCTGCCATCCTTGTACTCATATTATACAGAACCTCCCACATTCGTTTACGATTGGCCAGGATAGGATCAGCATAAATAAAAGTGATAAAGAAGGGTTTATTACCAGGATAGATAACTTTACTGTGAATAAATTGTTTATCTATACTAATGATATCAAAATGAACAAGATTAGGCTTCCAAAAAAGCCAAATCCCACCTGCCCGGCCAGTAGCCTCTAATCTTACACAATTCCAATTCCTAAACATTTTAACCACATCATCAACTTTAGTACCACTGATCTTTGTTTCCAGTAAAGCAAAACAAGAAGGGTTAAACTGTTTAATTAAATCTTTCACATGGACACGGGTAGCCTTGCTAGCCGCTCCTCGTAACATTCCAAACAAACAAATCCATAAAAAAGGAGGAATACCGACCCCAGGCCCAACTCATTAAGCCAGATACTTATTAGGGGCCCCTAAGAGCCTAGAAGAGGTATCTGCAGGCCCCCTTTTCTCCAAATACTCAAAAGAGATTTGGTTATTTTTATGATTACCCTTGGATTTTTTCATACTCATTTTATTGACACCCATGGTCTTCCCATTTTTAGCCTCAACACAGATTTTATGGATATTAACCTCTTTGTACTTCTCTTTTGTTTGGGGTGCTTGAGACTGGGAACAGCCCTGGACCTTTTCTTTAGACTCAAAAACAGGATTGTCTGCCTCCATATTGTATTATTTAATTTATGTGAAAATCTCTAGAATGATTTATATCATGAGAAAGAAGTAATAGTAATTAAAATAATATTAATTCAAATCTTGATTTTATGGGAACTATAATATAATTAAATGACTCATGTTTTTTTGCTTAGGCTGTGATTTTTTGAGTGTTAGATATCAAAGTGGGTGGTGAAAGAGAGGGGAATTGAAATTAATTGAAGTGTAAATATAAATTTATATAAATGTATATTAATTAGAGGAGTAAAAATTTAAATTAAACGAAAATAATTAATTAATATTATATAATTTTATTTTGCTTAAAAATGAAGAAAATGGCAGCAAATCTTGTTTGACCCGTTTTTTGAGGCTAAGAATTCGGGGCGTTGTTCTCTCATTGCCAACCTAATTATCCCAACCTCTCTTTATTGCACCATAACCCAAAAACTCACCCACATTATCTTCAAACCAATATTCACATGGATGTTAATGACCAACAAATATTTACATAGATCTTAATAACCAAATGAATTTAATCATTAACTGTTAGATTAAGGCTTATTAAATTTAAACCGTAGAATGCTTTGAATCTCCACCTTAGAATTCTAATAAGCCTAGATCTAACAGTGAATGATCAAATATTACATGATCATTAAGGTCCATGTGATCAAAAACCTGATCTTCATCAATTTCATCTATTTAATTTATAATCCACTTTACATTATTTGTTCGGTTGGGTTCGGTTCGGTTCGATCCGATTCGATTTTTACTTATTTATAGTAGAATGAAAGTGTTTCGTTAAAGTTGAGAAACAACTGTCGATAGCTATTTCAAAAAGAAAATAAATCTCCGTTTGTTTTTATTTTTTGGAAATGCTTTTTGCTTTTCAATACTAAACAGAAGATAGAAACTATTTGGTAAAATTCCGAAAACAACTATTTTTTTCTAGAAAAATAACTAATATATATTGTCTATCAACAACAACAAACAGTAAATAGGAACAACTGAAACAAACAGGTCCTAAGCCAACTTCTATTAGCTATCACTAACAACAAAGAATGAATATCTGAAACCAATAACAACAAATAGTAGATAAGAACAGGCGAACCACACAGACATTTAGAGCATGTTTAGTTTAACCATTATTATTTACCATTTGTTGTTACTGTTAACCAACGGTGAATACAACATTGCTACGTTCGAGGGCTAGTTTTACATTTGGGTATATAAGAAATTTTTTTACGCTATCTTGCACTCCCAACCAGTGGCGGAACTAGAACCCCGGATGACCCTGGGCTCAAACATATCCATAAAATAAGTTTCAAAACGTAAAAAAAAAAATCGAAATTAACTGTGCAGTTGACGGTAAATTTTCAAAGTCCAGCCCGTTAGGGCTCGGCAAAATTTTTTTAGCCTCCAACGCATTAAAACTCTAAAAATGTTATCATTTTTTTTAGAAACTAGCATTGAACTAATAGAAAATTAAATATGTTTACTTTTTTTTTAATGGTAAAGACATAATAAAAATGAATATTAATTATGTTTATTTTTTTAATTATTGATAAAGACATATTAAAAATGAATTCAAATGTGTTATGAAAATAAAAATAAAAATAAAAAGTCAATTTAAATTAATTAATAATGCTAACATGTTTTTATAATTATAAAAAAATAAAATTAAAATAAATAAAAACTTTTTAAAAAAACGAGGTTTGAAAGGAATTGAACACATGACCTCTCAAATAAAAGCAATCATGCTTAACCATCTCATCTACCTTTATATATTAAAATAATACTACATAGAGTCAATATATTTCTCTCCAAAATATTACGAGACAACATTACTAATTTTTTTTTTCTCAATTCTCGGGCAGCCAGCCGGGGCTCGAGCCCCGGCCAACCCCCCCTTGGTTCCGGCCCTGCTCCCAACTACAATATTCTGGGGATAGAGAAATATAATCATCCAAGATAGGGATGATTCCGACAGTCAGTGAGAGGAGGGGGTGGGGCAGAACCTCTCCATGTCGCTACCCATAATATTAACTATTCGTTATTTGTTGATGTTTGTAGCTGGTAGATATTAATTGATTTTTCTTCCAAAATAACTATCAACAACTATTTTTAATTCTAACCAAACATTTTATAAGGTTAGTTGGACTAAAATCAATGACAGATCCAAAATTCTCGGATGTGCTTGTGATTCTATTTGCTAATATATGAGTGGTTAATTGATATTTTTTGAGTGCTCTTACAAAACTAAAATTCCATAGTATAACTTCTATAGAGTTTTTCAGTATCTTTTTATAAGGAGTCCAGAGATGCCACGCCTATCCATCACTAAGTGTCTGTTTATTTCCATTTTTCGAAACTGCCTTTGTCTTACAGTACTAAGCAAGAGATAAAAAGTGTTTAATAAAATTCCGAAACAGCTGCTTTTTGTAGAAAAAACACTGATATCTACTATCTATCAGCAGCAGCGAACAACAAACATCTAACAACAACAAACAGAAACAACCGAAACACACGACCGAAACACACGGCCCATAATTAAAAAAAATACTTAAAAAAGTTACAAAAAGGGAATCAAATTGATACTTAATTCATCTCTAAATCCCTAAAATTATTAATTATAAGATATACTTTAATTTTTGCAAAACTTGGTCTTTGATTGTTGATTTCAATATACATATGTTTTTTTTATATGTATAATGATGCTAATATTTATATTAAGGGTACGTTACGAAATCAGTAAGAAATAAAATCTCACATATGTATAGACTATACCTAATACATGATCCAGTATGGCAAAAAGAAGACTATAAAAAAGCAGAAAAAACTACTAAAGATACGACTAATATAAACAACATATAAAACATATATTTCTTGTAAATCCATATTTGCAAAAGAGAAACTGTAATCAAATCTTCAATATTAGAACCATTCTAAACCTTCGGATCTGAGTCATTTCTTTTGTAATCGTGTAGATCTAGTGATTTACGAATAAAATCTACCATTTCTGCTATTGCTAAATCAGAAACGGTTACCAAAGCAAAGATTATAAACAATAAATACAGTTCAGACGAATTAAGAGATCCAATACACCCAATCAATAAAAATTGTGGTGCATTCTACTACACAGGAGATGATTGATGTAATAAAAATATAAGGGGGCGTTTGGTTCGGGGTCTTTAGGAATGGGAATGGGAATGAAGGGTTTCATTCCCTTTGTTCTTGTTTGTTTAGAAAAAAAAACAATTCCTTTACCTATTTTAGATTATGAATTTACCCCATTTTAGGTTTGCCCATTACCCCAAACCCATTAGGGAATTGGATTCCCTTTCCCAGTTAAAAGGCCTCTTCGACAACATCCTTAGATTTGGGTCCAGAAAACTTCACTCACTTGAAAAGGTAAGCTTCCAATTACAAATTCCATCATGTTCCATTTTCTGACTTGAATTTTTCACCCATTATGTGTCATTTCAAATCATTGCTTTATGGTATTATCTGATATTTCATCCCAAATTGATAAGTCCAATGTCAATAAGGTAAATTTTAACTTTTATAAACTTTATGTTATTATCAATAAGGGTAGCATGTGAGTGACGTTTTGGATTGTTGGGGATTGTATATGAAGTTATTTCACGTTTTATGAAAACTATAGTAAAAGAATTGAATTTTTTTTATTATATATGAAGTTAAAAAAAATAGTTTTGATTCCCTATTTGAGCTAAACATCCACAAAGGGAATGAGATGGAATTGCATTCCCTTTCCTAAACATATCCAAACACATAGGGGAATTATGCTTGATTCCTTTCCTTTCCTTTAGTTTCCCTTTTTTGATTCATTTTCTCTTTCCCCTTATTAACCAAACACACCCTAAATGTAATATTAATTGATTCATCAAATTGTATTACTCCCGAACTACTCTAAAATATTTCACTTATGTCATGGCTCCGCGACTCAACAAAGTTTGAATATTAACTTTGCCAAATTTAAGACCGTTGATTTATTTTTACTTTTTTTTTTCCGTATTAAGTTATCTTTTGAGCTTATTATGATAGTGAATATGGTGTTATTAATTGGACAAATAATGATTGGAATAAAATTAAAAAGAATAGGTTAATTTGTGCCTAACATAACAACTTTAAATTGTTAGTTTTTTTGGGGGAAAATTACATATAAATTCAGATTTAAAAAGTTATTTATAACTATATCAAGTAATGATTTTGAATTATGTCAAATCAGTAAAATCAATATTTTTTAATATATTTTAAGGATTGGAATTTATAAATTAGGTATCTAAGATATATTTTTTAGGGTTTAGAATTCATGAATTGGGTCTAAATTTTTTAAATTAGGATGTAAATTCATACTTTATTTATAATATATAGAAAATAATGACATATTAAAAATTAAGTTTGATAACATGATTTACTTATAATTTTATAGTTATTTATGATATTTATGTATTTGACCGTAGTTTTTCTATGACATGGCCCCATTAAGTAGCTTTTTGTTTCGTACAAGAATTAATACAAATTCAAATAAAATATCATAGCTCAAAATTTATATTAATATTTTAAAACTTTATAAAAATGAGTATTTGAATCAAAATAAAATTCTTTTTTATATGAAACTATATGTCTTTATTAGAGCATTTGTTTTTTTACGATGAAAATACTTACATCTTCATTAAATATGAAAAGAACAAATACAACAAGAATCTTCATTAAATATGAAAAGAACAAATACAACAAGAAATAGAAAAGGTAAAAAACCTTACAAAATCCATAATGAGACGAAAACGACTACAAAGAGCATAAGAAACCATAAAAGGTATAAAATACACAGAAAAATAATAAAACATATATTTCATTGAAATCTTAAACCGCAAAAAAGCAACTGCAATCGAATCTTCATCATTTAGGTCCTTCCGAACATTCGGATCTGAGTCATTTTTTTTGTTGCAACCACGAAGATATATTGATCCACGTATAAAATAAAATTTTTCCGTTGTTGCTAAAAAAGAGAAGAAGACTTGAAGATTTTGATAGAGAATAGTAAAAAAAGAGAAGAAATGAAGGAGTGCGGACAATTTCAGAGAACTATTAGATCATTTGTTAAGTGCAATAAAAATGTGTCATTCTTAAATATTTTGTTACATAATTGATTTTTCAACTTTATAATTTACTTATTATTATTATTATTATTATTTATTAGGTCATTCATTTGCTACTTTAACTATAGACCTAAAAAATCTGAAGATCAGATCTGTTTCTAATGTTGACAACTTAAGTTAATTTATGGCATCATTACAAAACTTATATATTGTGTTCTCTTATTCTGCATCAGTTGCATATTAGTTATTCATATATTTTTTTCTTTTTTAAAATCTGATAATAGAATTGAAGATTAGTTTTTTTGAAATATAACAAAACATTTGGATTTTTTGTCCAACTCGTATATAACATAATACAATTTTTATTTTATTTTTTTTTTAAAAATTTCATATGTATACATATATTTGTGATGTGATGAGTGATTTAATGATTTATACATACAGTGAAGATGACATGATTCATTGCTCAGAAATTATAGTTTAATTAATTATTAAAATTGACTTAATTTATTAACTTTAAAAGATAAAATTGCTCTAGATAGCGAACGTTGGAAAAAAAATGCACTATTTTGAATATATATATATATATTATACACTTTGATTTATTTTAGAAAGGTTGAATTGCAATTCAAACATACAAATGGGTTCAAATCATTAGTTGGCCCAAACTAAAAGAAGGCTCATAATGTTACCAAAAAGACGGCCACAGTGAAGCGTTACCCAGCCCAAATATATAATTTGGAAAATAACATTTTTATACCAAAATTTGCATTTACTAATATATATATATATATATATATATATATATTGATTCAAGAATTGTTGTTCATCCTTTAAGTGAATTTTCATCTAATTAAATCTTTTTACATACGCTAAGACTTGAACTCGAAATCTAACTTAAGCGAATTTATTAAGTTTTATTCATACTTAATTATAATTAACATTCGATTTATTTTAATAATATGCCGAATTTTTATAAAGGTACATACATTTTGATGTATGCCAATGAGGGTTGGTCCGAGTGGTAATCGTTGAATCTCTGCTTAACAAGTTTGAGGTTTGATTTCCCACTCCATCAAAATTTAGCCCTCATTGATAGGTAATCTGTAAATTCCACTGTAAATCCTTATCGAGGTCTGTGGTTTGCCCTGACCTTGAAAGTGGGTGAACTTACCCTTACCTAAACTTTTAGCTTATAAAAAAAATACACATTTTGATGAGTCAAATCAGGGCGGTTCTATATTTTAAAGGTTTTAGGTCTGTATTTTTTATACTCTATTTTTTATAAATTAAAATTTAAATCAATTTTTTACGGAATCAAGAAATAAAAGTTAAATTTTGAGACAATTTGTAGAGAACCAAACACTTAGCAGTTTTAGCACTTGTATTATTGTTAGAGTAAAGTATAAAAAAATATGTAGCATCTGTTTGCTTTACATACGGTTTGCTGTCGGAAAAAACTGCTTTCCCAAAAAAATAGGGATTCCCTGCTTTTGTAAACAGAAGGTCACTACCCAAACATCCAAAACTCTCCTTTTTGAACTGAAAAAGTAAACATGAGCATAAAAAGGACCAACCAAAACAAACAACCCCATAGTTTGACCTTTTTGCAAAAGTAGGTGGGTCGTTTAAAAAGTTGCAAACAGTAGAAGTTTGTGGTTTTTGCAGTTTGAAAATTCAAACATTTTGCCAAAAATTATTATCATGACGATTTACCAAAAAAAAAATGAACGATTTGGAAAAATTAAAAATTCTAATTTTACAAATTACCTCATATATAAGATCCGATTTTACAAATTAACCAAAACTACAAGTACTTTTTAATCGAAAAATTGACTCACAAATCATTTACTACAAACTACATAAACCACAAATCAATGTTTGCAAGTTTTTAACTTTGGGGTTGTGCTTACAAATTAGTCAAACCGCAATGTTTTTATTTTTTGTATTTTACTTTAATGTTAAGAGAGAAGATGTGAAATAATTTTTGGAGGTTTTCTATTATCCTATTCATATTGAGAGGCGGTGATGAAAAAAATAGACAATGTGTCCTATTGTTATCAATTTTCAATTATATTTTAGTTGATGATATTCTTGTTTTCTACATACATAATTTTTAACAATTAAAGATCTAAATAATTATTGTAATTGAAAAATATTTAGGATTGGACACCCTTCAAATTGTAATCCTTAATCAAAATATATTTTAAATTAGAGACTATCTTAAATAAGAAACTCTAAAGTCGGTTATGAGCAAACGACAATATTGTTCTTAAAACTAACCATATAAAATATATAAATTACATAATAAAATTCTAACATGAGCTAATCATCACATTTCTAACAATTAAGGTTGACTTGAATGTTAAAAACTTCAAATCACTTAACTTAGATCTCGAGTTCGAGTCCTAACATATGTAGAAAATTTTAATTGGGAGAAAATTCACCTAAAGGGTGTACGACTATCCTCGAATCAAGAAATCAGATAAATTGATCTTATTGATTAGTCCTTCCAGTGAAAGATTCTTGGAAACGAAAATAAAATGTAAAACAAAAACTTTTATATATATTTGATAATAATCGGAAAAAAATACATTAATTTCTATAATTGATCTTAGGAATCACAAAAGTAACGCTAAATTCAAAATTACACAACCACTCAAAACTTGCGCATTTTAATTATTCATGGGATAGAAGTCAATTTTACCTTAAAACTTATTAGAAAAATTCAATTTCATCCTTATTATACAAAATTACTCAAATTTTCCACCCATGATAGAAATTCTAACTCAATCACACCCTTTTCCAATAAATTTCCTCAAAAGGAATAAAATTGAGCTACATTAATACCGTGGGCACAAATTTTGAATGATTTTATAACGATAACGATAAAGCGAATCCCTCCTAACAATTTTAGCGCCAAATTTAACCCGTATCCCGTTATTTATTAAATTCCATTCTTAATTCTTTATAATCCAATTAAAGATCATCAATCCGAAAATAACATCTAAAACAAAAACTTCTATATATATTTGATAATAATTGACAAAAAAAAAAATAATATCTATAATTGATCATCAGGAATGTTCACATGCATCTTAATGAGCAAGTGAATTTGCCCATTCAACGTTAGATATAGGCTTATTAAATCTAAGCCCCAGATGCTTTGAATCTCCACTTTATGATTCTAATAAGCCTAGATCTAATGGTGAATGAGCAATTCTACATGCTCATTAAGGTGCATGTGATCAAGACTGAATTGATCCTACGGATCACAAAAGTAATCCTAAATTCAAAATTACACCTCCAATCAAAATTAATTATTCATGGAATAAAAGTCAATTTTATCCTTATCATATGAAACCACTCAATTTTTCCACCCATGGTAAAAAAATTCTAACTCAATCACACTTTTTAGAATAAAATTGAGCTAAATTTCCACCGTGGACCAAATTCGAACTATTTTATATGATAAACATAAAACTAACCCTTCCTAATAAATTTAGCGACAAATTTAACCCATACCCCATTATTTATTAAATCCCATTCTTAATTATAATTCAATAAATGAAAATAATATGTGTAATACAATTATTATTTTTTATATCATATATATAACCACATAGAATATATAGAGTCCGTTTGTTTTACCTACTGTTTGCTGTTACGATTTACTATTTGCTGTTGAAAAAAGCTAATTTTCCAAAAAGCAGAGATTTTCTGCTTTTGTAAAAGGCTGCTTTTTAGATGTAAAAGGTAAACAGAATGTCACTAACCAAATACCTAATGCTGCTTTAATGTGTAAAAGGCAAACAGAAGGTTACTAACCAAACACCTAAAACTCCCCCTTTTGAAGTGAAAAAGCGAACATGAACACGAAAAGGAGCAACCTACATAATACTAACCCGAGATAATCATTATTGAAAGATTCTTGGAAATGAAAACAACATCTAAAACACAAACTTTTATATATTTTTTATAATAACTGAAAAAAATACATTAATTTCTATAATTGATCTTAGGAATCATAAAAAGTAACCCTAAATTCAAAATTACACGCCCAATCAAAATTAATTATTTCATGAGATAAAATTTTATCCTAAAAATTATTAGAATTTATCTTTATTGCACAAAATTACTCAATTTTTCCACTCACGATAGAAATTCTAACTCAATCACACCCTTTTTCCAATAAATTTCCTCTTGAGCTAAATTTCCACATCGGATAAAAATTCGAACTATTTTATACGATAAGATAAAACAAACCCCTCCTAACAATTTTAGCGATAAATTTAACTTGTATCCCATTGTTTATTAAATTCTTAATTCTTAATTCCACTCCAATTAAAGATCACCCCAAATTAATTAGGCCTTCTGCAATTTCTTTTAATCCCGCCTTGAGATCCAGTAAGAGGGCTAATATCGCCCATCTTAATCATGGCAGAAACAAAGTCAGAGAAGAAGGTGCTTTGACCATTGTTGTAATAGCTCACAATGGAACTAGTGGATCCGATCCAGTGAATAATTACTGATCAGAGTGGTGAAGACCCTTTTGCTTAACTAGACTGTTAAAATATTTGTTGTCAAATCATGAGTCTATTGTTGTTTTCAATCGACCTGCTAAGCAACATCGGGGACCTAAGAGAGCTATTTTTATTTTCAATCCTTATAGCTATCGTGCAATCGTTTCGTTAGAAATCAAGTCATTAAGAACATTTATTTACCATTTTGAGAACTGGTTTCTCTGGCACGTCCATAATGTTTTTACAATTTTTAACTTCACTAACATATCAAAATTGAAAATTGAGATATTTCAAAAATATCGCCAATAAGATCATAAACCCAAAATAACATCTAAAACAAAAAACTTCTATATATATTTGATAATAATCGAAAAAATACATTAATTTCTATAATTGATCTTAGGAATCACAAAAGTAACCCTAAATTCAAAATTACACACCCAATCAAAACTTACACATTCTAATTATTCACGGGATAAAAGTCAATTTCGTCTTAAAACTTATTAGAAAATTTCAATTTTATCCTAATTACGACAAAGATAAAATTAACCTCTCCTAACAATTTTAACGACAAATTAAACCTGTATCCCATTATTTATTAAATCCTTACTCCTTACTTTTACTCCAATTAAACTCCAAATTAATTAGGCCTTCTGCAATTTCTTCTAATCTCTCCCTGAGATCCAGTAAGAGGGCTAATATCACCCATCTTAATCATAGCAGAAGCAAAGTCAGAAAAGAAGGTGTTTTGGCCATTGTTGTATGAGCTCACAATGGAACTAGTAGATCCTGATCCACTGAATAATTGCTGATCAGAATGAAGAAGACCTTTTTGGTTGATTAGGTTGTTAAAATATTTGTTGTCAAATGATGTTGGTGTCTGTAAATCAAGTGGAGATAAGTTGTTGTCTCCACCAGTTGTGGGGCAGTTTGATCTTCTTGTTTGCGCAAATGATGTGTCTATTGTTGTTTCATTATATATTCTTGCCCTGAAGTTTCGGCACCTTGCTACTCCAATTGTATGTGCTCCTAAAAAATGAAAATGAATTGATTAATACTGGTGTTGAAATGAGTTGTCGTGTCATCAATGCAGATTCGGAAATTTTGTTAAAAGAGTAACATCAGTGAGAAAAAGCATAAAAAGAGAATTTTTGTAAAATTTGGAGAGGAGTATGACACTTTAACAAATTTAGGGGTTAATATGTCGTTTTAAACAAATTCATGTGACTAATGTATCACTTTAATCAAATTCGAGGGTCAACGAAATGCTCAGAAAGGGGCAAATGACATTTTAACAGTGGCGGAACCATAGAGGTTGAGCAGCTGGCCCATGCCCCTATTCTACATCCGTCATTGTGTATTATGCTTGTGTTATATGATCTATATACTCCATGTAATACTAATGATATAAATAATAAAAAGATATTCATGTCAAACAGACTTTTTTGTAAATTGCAAAATTCTAAAATTTTATGGTATTTAAACACTTTTGACTCTATGGGAATCGAATCTGAAATTTCTTTCCACAAAATATCAACTAGACATGTTCATAAGTTGGGCTCCATTTGGACCAGATCGAGCTTAACAACTAACCACCATGTTGAAGCTCAGCCCAATAAACATTATGTTTTACATTGGGCATGGACCGGATCAAACTGATTAAATGAACTATTTTCAATTAAAAAATAAATTAAAATTAAACTATAATTATGATAAGAAATTTTTTTATATATATAAAAGGTCGGGTTGGGCCGGATACAGTTTTGATAACAAATTTCAAACTCAACCTATTTTAAATGCAGATTTCAGCCGGTCCAAACCAAGAGTATTAAAAAATACATGTCTCAGCCCAACTCATGAAAGATGGGCTTGGACAGGTTGGGTTGAGCCGATGATTGATTCATGAACATGTTTATCAACTGAGCTACTAAGCACTCTATTCATGCAAAAATCACAATTTTCTCCTTATAACCTTTTCTCATTTACATCGTAAATAACATTGTGTCTATTTGTTTTTATTTTTCAGGACTGTTTTTTTTACGACAAAAAAAAATATTTTATAAAAATTCGAAACGGCTGCTTTTAATAGAAAAACCAATTAAGATCTGTTACCTATCATTAACAGCAAACAGCAAACAATAAAAGATGAACTAAACCGAGCTATGTATACGTAGAGAGAGAGAGAGTAGAGGGTCTAACCAGAAAGAGCAACCAAGTCTCTAGTAGAAAGACCAAGAGCACTGAATCTTGAAACAAGTTGATTCAAGTTGTTAGTTGGAGCTGGAATTCCATTATTAGCAGCTGAAAGACTTGCACTTCTTGCATCTCTTCTTCCAGTTTTAACATTCCAACTTGGTCCTCCAAGCTATAATATAATTAATTACAACCCACTTCTTAATTAATCACCATTTAATAATCTCTCATTAACAATCTAATTGAAATTAATTAATTAATTAAGAACTACTTACAATAGCAGTGGAGTCTCTAGCAGCAATGGCTAAAATATCAGCACAAGAAACAACGCCTGGACATGCCTTCTCTACTGCTGATTTTATGGTATCAATTACTTCAAATCCTCTTGCTGAATTCCTGTTTGGATTTGCACTTTTCTCTCCTGTGAATGATGATGTGTCGTCTAGTAGAATTGATCCATCGCATCCCTATCATTAAAAATATATATACATGTGTCGTGAAATCATTGGTCAGAAGTGCCCTAAAATCTTCCTTATAATAGGTTTAAATAAACAAATCAAGTCGCTGGTGCAATTCAGGAAAAAAAAACATTATTATATATGTCAAGAGGAACATTTCACAAGCTTAAGTTTTTATATATTACGTGATCAATAGTTTATTTATTTGGAATAATTCAATATCATAATTTCAAAATAATAGTATTTTATATTCCTTAGAGTAGAATTAAATTAATTAGTCTAAAATTAAGTTTGAGTGTTAATTTCGTTGTTATACTTGTATTTGATATTTGGAGATAAACCATCCTAAAATCACACGTGTCACACATTTTACTTTTACGTGTCATTTGAAGACTAATTTGATTACAAATGCTAAACTAGAGGGAAAATTTCATATTTAAAATTTGATTTTAGATTAAATTCATCATATTTATCAACTTCAAAAATTAAATTGATCCTTAATTAATTATTCTGAGATAAACACCTATGAAATTTGCAGCGTGTATAACACGAGTTCAATTTGACAATGGTTGAAATTTTAATATACAATAAATAAAATAGTAAGAATTTAAACTTCCATCAACTTGATCTAAGAGTTTAGAATTAAATTTATCTAAAAGTTTAAATTAATAAATAAAGCCTCAAAATAATTTTTTTATAATAATTATATGATATCTCATGAGCCATTTAGAATTTTAGACACTTTTGTTGACTTCTAGATCAACTAACCTTTTTTTTTTGGCCTAAAGTCAACAACTAAAAAGAATTAGAGGTAAAGAGTACTTTCTGTTAATTTGTGTTGACTTAAAAAGATGTATATATCTAGAGAAATTTTTTTTATCCATGCATCCAATTTTTTTTTTTTTTTTGAAGAAATCCATACACCCAATTAATAAATTATATCTTAATTAATTAAATAACGTATTAAAATATAAGTTCTCAACCTCAAATTGTAACTCTAAATTCTAAAACGTGATATTAAATTATTGACTCGATAGTGAATATATATCTAGAGAATTTTTTCAAGCCATGCATCCAGTTAATAATTTGATATCAAATTATATTTTAATCAATAAAATATGAACATTATATAATTAATTAACATTCGACACGCTAAAATATAAATTGTAAACCTCAAATTATAACTCTAAATTCTAAAATGTATAATGTGATATTAAATTATTTGACCCAACATAGACGAACAACATGATTTACCAGACAAACTCATAAATACAAGGAGAAGAAAAAGTGAGAGAGAAATAAATTACGTACATTAACAAAGCAGTCATGGAAGAACAAACGAACGATGGATGCACCGATACGTTTCTCTTTATTAATAGCGGATTGAACAACCGGTTTCACCGTCGAGAAAAGGTTCGGGCAAGATTTGGAGTGAAAACTAGTTGAAAGTTGAGCATTGGTAGAGCTAACAAGAAGGAGACACAAAGCTACAAAAGCTTTCAAAGAAGAAGAAGAAGCCATGGATACAAAAACTAAAAAAACACAAGTGAAAATTAGAGTTTGTATGTTGATGTTAGAAGTGCAAAGAAATTAAATATTTATAGGAAGAATATATATTTAGGTTACCTAATACGTAGAAAATAATGGTGTTTGCATGGAATTGCTTACATCAGGAATAGTATTATGACTTTTGATTAGTGAAAAGTTTGATTGATTAGTGAAATAATTAATGGAAGATTAGAGACTTTTGAATAAGAACACATCTTTTTGAATGGGTTTAGGTAGAGATTAGATTACATTTTTGTCAAAGATTCTAGTTAGGGTTTTCTCAAGGTAGTTATAATATTTTGTGTAAATTATTGGCTCACAAATTATCTCTATGACTTGGTAACTAATATATAATCATGATATAGGAGAGATTGTCATGGCTTAATTTGACTAATTCTGTTTTTCTATTTGTTTTTTAAAGGTAAAATACTAGTACATGAATCCATATGCTTCCTCAACTTTGCTTTTAGGTGATGGAATAATATTCTAAGAATTTTAATTCTTGAACTTCGTAGATTTGAAATTATTTAGGTGTTATTTGATTAAAACAGTAGATAAAGTGATTGTTCAGAGAGGAGAACTCTGAAAATGATGATTTAAAACGGTGGTTACATGAAAAATGTGGGAAGAAAAATGGCTTACTGCATGGTTTTCACCTGATTCGTTCCCAAACTAACCCATCGTACATGGAGAGTGGGCTTTAATACCAAGTGTAACAACGTTGTCCTATACCATGTAGATATTATCTACTTTGGCTCGATCAAATGGAACACTTTAGGCCTCACAACTTTAAAACAACTATATGTTTTAGAAATTCATCTATTAATTAATAAGCCATGAGCATTCTCCATTTTTTATTGTGGTATTCAATTCATTCATGTCTTATCGCAATCCTTTAGGACCACTCCTTGCTCAGACATTCTAGCTCGGTGTCACATTTCGGACCGGGTCATTATATTTTATATTAATTTTTGACACACTCCCGCATGCGAATGTTTTCTAGGCTTGAAGTGTGTGTAACAAAGACTATTGTGCGTTGAAATTTCACTAATTAATAGAGTTGTCAGAATACAACTTTCGATCGTTTGGTCTAAGAGACTATGATACCATGTAAATAAACCATTTAAACTAAAAGATTAAGCTGACATTTGAGATCTAATAATAGTACTTGTAAAAGGTCCAACTCATCTCAAAAAGTGCCATAGATGGAGAGAATTGTCTGTCATATATAAGGAGCAATATATATTTCCAATTAAGCAATGCAGAATATTTAACATGCCCCTTAAGTCCAAATTATTTGGAGCGTGAAGAAAATATCAATAGAAAACTCAACATTGAATACGATAGCTCTGATCCTATATAAATAACACCTTAAAGATATTTCAAAGAGAAAATATTATTTCACACATATAAAGAGTCGTATAATATAACTTCCCAATTAAGTAGTGTGAGATATTTAACATTACCTTTTAGGCTTAATACAGCAGGAGGCCTTCCAGGGCCGGTCCTGACATTTTAGCGGCCCTAGGCGAAATAAGAGATAATGGGCTCTTAATAAAAAAAATTATACTAAAAAATCTAAAAATAGAAATTTGGACCCATGTTAGACCTAAAATATCATATTATTTGGTAAATTTTTAGACCTAATGGATATTATAACTAAATTTATAACAAAAAAAAAAGTATATATTCAAAAAAATTAAATTTTTTGGGCCCCTTTTAGCCTTGGGCCCTGGGCGACCGCACCCCGGGCCTATGCTCAGGGCCGGCCCTAAGGCCTTGAACTTGGCAAAAAAAAAAAAAAAGATGCCCCTCTCTAAGTCTACATTGAAGTTGAAAAAAGTATTTAAACAATTTAAAATGTATATCAGTTTAAGCAAGTTCAGAAGGTAAATGGATCAATGTAAGCAAAAATAAATTTAAGCGGCCAATTAATTAAGTTTATAAGGACAATCAACATTTTTTAGGTAAAATTCATAAGAGCTTACTGTTCACATAAACTTCTTTACTTTGATTTATCCGTATTAGCTTGTAATTTTAAATTGCTTAAATCTCCTAACTAAGAAATAGAGTAGACATATTTGTTAATCTTCATTGACTCAATAGAAAGTAATACATAAGATTATATGAGTGCATCAATAACGAAAAATGAGAGATATGTTTGACATATTTATTAGTTAGAGCTTATATTATACACCAAATAACAACTTCAAAACTAACAAAAGCCAAATAAAAGTATGGGGATTTATTTAAAAAATTAGATAAGTAATGTGGCCAAAATTAGGTAATGCACTTTTGGAAAAGTAAGTCCACTAGTCTTTGCTTAACCGCGTAAACATGCATGTATAAATTCTACTTTTACATGTGAAAAGAATCGATTCTGTTTTTAATTTTGTTACTTTTCTTTTTTATTGGATGAGTTGTGGTCAAAAAGAAATTATTGCTTCTATTATTCGGCTTATATACACTCATGCTAATTAAAATATATATTTTTATTTTTTTTTGAAACGAAGTTGGTAGGAGTTGAATTTAAAAAGTTTTAAATAGAAAATTTTACGGGTATAATATGAGGACTTTTCAAGAAATTATCCATCTTGCTCACTTGATGTGATCTGATGCATAATAGTGGTATGGTCACATTTTTTTTCTATTGGTTGTCATCAGAAATATTAATATATAAAAACCATATTCTGAAACTTATTTACTCAAAACTTTTTTTTAATGAAAGAATAAATTGAATAAATGAATCAATCAATGGTCAATAGACCTATAAAAATCGGGGAATAACATCTATAATAGTCAGCAGAACATTAGAAGATAATCCTAACTTTGTTGCCTCGTCTGTTACACGGTTGCCGCTCCGTCTGATAAACCGGAATTCACATTGTGGAACTGATTCTGCAATGGTTCGACAATCCGCAATAACAAGACCAAAACTTGAAAAATCTTCTTCTGGATCCTGTCTAAGAGCATTAATAACTATCTGAGCGTCCCCCTCAACACAAACCATGATATCTCCTCGTTCTTTTATCCAGTTGAGCGCTTCTCTGCATGAGATAGCTTCAACCAGCGCTGGCGAGAATTGCCCCTGGACCGAATGGTATCTAGTCGCTACCATACGCCCTTGAACATCTCTGAGGACTGCCCCAATCCCTACCCCGTGCGTTGCCTCCTGCATTGCTGCATCAAAATTCAGTTTAAGACCATCAGAAGGTGGAAGCCATGTTATTGGTTGCTCCACGACAGCAATAGCTTCTTCCGACTGATATAACCGTCGTGCCGATCTCCAGGCGGAGAACACTTCACCAGCCCGATCCGCTAATACCTCTACATGCACATTACCGTTATTCCAGATTTTCTGGTTTCTGCTGTACCAGATATACCAGAGAAACGTTGAGAAATGACCTGCAAGCTCACTGGAGTTATTACGGATCAGATCAGTCCACCAATCTGCAAACTCCGCTGCTCCCCCGCCCTTCAAGTTAGAGAATTCTGTATTTTTCCATGCACGAGTCGTTACTGGGCATCTGAGCAGTAAATGAGTTTGATCCTCAACAGACGACCAACAAAACAAACACTGCAGATCAGTATCGACTCGACGGGATGCTAGAGTTGACTTTGTTGGGATTAAATTCCAAGCCGCACGCCAAAGGAAGTTTTTTACCTTCGGGGGGCAAGATAAACGCCATAGCATACTCCATGGAGCATTACGCATCGCCTCAAGTGGGTTCTGGGAATCCTCCATTAAAGCGTAGTATGCCGATTTTACATTGTATATACCCTTCTTATCCCTCCGCCAACACAACTGGTCCTCTTTGTCATAGGAAGATAATAGGATTCGTAAAATCCTAATTCGATTCTCCTTTGAGAAAGACTCCACAAGCAACTCATGCCTCCAATTACCGTCTTGAATAAACTGATCCACCGTAACCTCTTGATCGATCTCCCTTTGTAACGGTTCCGAGATTCATGTTGATGAATCCAACCATTTATCCTTCCAAACTCTTGTGCTTTTACCATTCCCAATTCGCTAATAGACTTCGTTCTTGATAAAATGTTGCGTTTGAATGATACTTGACCAGATAGCACTCGGGTTGGACCCCGTCCTAGCCTTGTGGAAATCCAAATTGGGGAAGTAGCGGGCTTTGAATAACCGACTGACGAGGGCTTGAGGATTTGTCATAAATTTCCAAGCTAGTTTGCCCAGGAAAGCCACTTTAAACTCATGGAATTGCCTAAAATTCAACCCGCCACAATCTCGTCTTAGGCACAGCTACTTCCATGCTTTCCATTTTATCCTTCTCCCCCACCTATAGGCATTTAATAGAGTTTCCATTTTTGTGCAAATCTTTTGGGAAGGAGAAAAACCTGTAAGATATAAGATGGTATCGACTGAGCTACCGCCTTAATGAGCACTTCCTTTCCCCCTTGGGAGAGTTTCTTCCCATTCCAGCCCCGGATCCTCTTTTGAAGGCGCTCAACAATGTACCAGAATGTAGCTGTTCTGCTCCGACCGACTACTGTAGGAAGGCCTAAATAGGTATCTCGGCTGTCTGTCAACTGGACTTGCATCAATGTTGAGAGTGCCGTTTTTTTGTCAAAGGAAACCTTAGAGCTGAAAGAGATTTTTGACTTTGCAAAATTAATTTTTTGACCTGAAGCACGCTCATACACAGAAAAGATTTCATTGACCCTCTCACACTCGACCTCCGAAGATTTGAAGAAGAAATAACTATCATCCGCAAACAGTAAGTGAGTGATTGGTGGAGCCCCCCTGCTAATTCTGCAGCCGTGAATAAAATTTACATTCTCTGCTTGCTTTAACAACGTTGTTAAACCTTCAATGCACATAATAAAGAGATACGGTGACAACGGGTCTCTCTGACGGAGCCCTCTTGTTGGTTTGAAATTAGGGAATTCCGCATTCTTGTTTACTATTTGGTATTCCACTGATGATACACAGCTCATTATCAGATCAATAAATTGAGATGGAAAATTCATACGTACTATGATCGCTTTTAGGAAAGGCCATTCCACTCCGTCGTAGGCTTTAGACATGTCTACTTTTAGTGCAGCATACCCTTGACGTCCTCCTCTACCCAGTTTTAAAGCGTGACCAACCTCATATGCAACCATGATATTGCCAGTGATTGATCAACCTCAAAACTTATTTAATTCAATAGTTTAAACAATTATCTGTATTACTTCAATACAACAATTATTTATATTAAGCGTGTTCGAATTTTACAATTATTTAATAATTTAAAATATTTTCATTAAGTTAAAAATTATTTATTTTGATAAGCAAAAAAATATTTAATATTTGATTTTAAATTTTAAATTAAATATTATGATATTCAATATTTATTTTTAGTTTTTTTTTATCATCTGTTTATAAACTTGTCCAAAAAACTGATTGGTCCCTTAAACTTATAAAGTGTTCTGATAGCTCTCTTAGTTTGTTTAAAATGTCTTGATAGCCTACTCAACTTATTTAAAATGCAGTCAATAAATCACTAAATGGCAAATAAAGATGTGTTGCATGCATTTAGGAAAAGTAAAACCACCGAGATCGGGCTAGTGAGGTTCTTATATCAGAAGGAAAAAGTTTTAGAGTTCAGCAAGTAAGAACTTCCTCTTTAATATGTTTTAATTTATCGTGTGAATTATGTAATAACATTTCAAGACGTGTGCAACACATTTTATGCGTCCGACTTACTTTTTTTTTTTTTACAACCAGATGATTTTGACTACATTTTAAATAAGTTGAGATGGATATCAAGATATTTTAAGCAATTTGATGAGACTATCAGGAAACTTTGAAAATTTAAGAGGATAATAAAAAAATAAATTCAGAATAATGATATATTAAAACAATACTATAAATATATCAATATAAACTAAAATTAAAAGGGATTGCCTAGGACCAAAACCACCGCTATTTAAGAATGGAGCTGGTAGCAGCACCCGGAACCCAATCCTGGACTAGCTAGCTCCGGCGTACTATAATGTCCTACTATATCTCTCTTTATTATAGTTAAAATAGTTTATAATAAATTAATATTTTATTTATTAATCGCTTCTTTATTTAGGATAAATATTAGAAAAATGAAAATATTATTATTTTATTATTCTACACAAAATTATTTTTTTAGTAGGAAGGAAGGCAGAGCCCAAGAAAAGAAACTAGAACAAATTAATAATTTTCTTCGTTGACCTTTCCATACGGTCTTCATCGAGAAAGTTCTGGAGATCTACAGGAAGCACATCACACTCGTGATGACCCAGCAAAACACTTCCAATAAAATTTACCATCCAATTAGCAGTCTGATTACCTTCACAGATTACCTTCATAGTACGTATGCTTTATAACTGCTCTCCAATCTCTAACTTCTTCCAAAACTTGAATGACATTTTTGGAGTCCACCTCAATAATTATATTCGTATCTACCAAGCAAATGTCATTTTTATTCTATCATCTATCTTTTGTTTTCTTCTTCCAACATACTACTATTTATTAACAAGGTCAACAGAATATTAATGCAGAATAAGAAGTTTTTCTAAAAGTAATACTTGAAATGTTCAAATATAATTATCAATGTTTTGATTAATTAACCATCAATTGACCCAAAAAGAAAAAGAAAAAAAAGTAAGTGGAAATTGTTGAATCCTTCCACCAAAATACAATATAATATAATTCAAAATAAGGAATTGCTTGTCAATTCGTGATTTGAGCTAAAGTCAAAAAAAAAAAAAAATCATAAATATTTTAATGTTTTAATCCAAATTTGAGAAAATTTATTAGTAGAGTAGTTTAATAATAACGACTGTATTTCTTGTGGTTAATAAATGATAGGGATAAGGTATAAAAATTCCTCTAATATTTACAATCAGAAGCAATTTTACCTCGAACGTCGGTAACTAAGAGCAATTTTACCCCTAACGTTGATAAGTTGGATCAATTTAACAAATAATTCATCAAACCGAATTTTCGTTCATGAATTTTGTCATCTACACTTTACATGTACGTTATTTCACCATTCATTAGTAACATATCACAAATATATGATTTAAACGTAAAAAAAATAAAATAAAATAATGTCAATGTCTTTTGTACAAGTGGCATAAAAAAATTTCAAATATTTTACTGAATTTATAAATATTAATATCCAATTCTATTATTAAATCACAAAAAATATGAAATCTTTTAATTAGAACCAACATGTATGCAATTAGTGTAAAATAAAAAATAAGAAAATCTGTAATTTATAATAATGGCTGAAAATTGATCCAACTGGCTAACGTTAGCAGTAAAATTACTCTTCGATACTAACTTTAGGGGTAAAATTGCACCATTTTAAACGTTAGAGGTAAAATTACTCTTAATTATAAACGTTGGAAGTATTTTTATAATTTTTAACGAGATTAATTTTTTACCCTTATATAAAAACATTTTGGCTTAAGGTGTTATTGAGCCATTGACCTATTCAAAATTTTGTCATTTGGCCCTTGACCTATTATTTAGTCACATTTGATCCCTGAACTATTTCAATTGGTGAAATTTCACCCAATTTAGATGGAGATTTGACAAAACCGTTATCACCCCTCATATGTAATAATATTTTGACATATGAGCTTGACATATCACACGTCTTGAAGTTTATTTGCCACATAAACTCTCTTATTTGAAAATAATTAATTAGATTTAAAAAGAAAAACAAATAAAAACAAATCTCTAAACTAAAATTTAACAAATTTAAGTGTCAAAATATCGTCACGTGCTAATAGAATAACAATTATGTTAAGTCTCTATTTAAATTGGATCAAATTACACCAATTGGGATAGCTCAGAGGCAAAATGTAACCAAATAATAAGTCATGGGCTAAATAATAAAATTTGGGATAGATCGACGGCCAAATAATGATGGTTTAAGCCAAACATTTTTAATAAGAGTACCAAAAGTACCTCCGTTAAATTTAACCGTTATAGACAGAATTTGTTGTAGTGTAATCATATTAGTTCAAAAACAGAAGAAAAATACCCAAACACCGAATTAATTAATTAATATACAATGAATTCTTGAGATTACCATTGACAAATTTTATTTCTTTATATATTTAATGGGTGTGGGTTGTATTTGGGTATGGTGAGGGTCACTATCAATAAATAACAAACTCTCACACAAATTCTACGTACTAATTAGTGACACTAACTAACATATGGATAACATATTTTCCAAAGTTACGGCATATGTCAATGCTAGGCATTATATGATGGGTTCACTTTCAAAATACTTTAAAATAATAATAGTAAACTTTTATACGTAGAAAATTGGGATCGATTCTCGATTTCGAGTGTCTAGATAGAACTTAGACGGTCTTGGTTTTGAAGAGTGGCATTAACTAAAAATAAAGGAATAAATGAATCATTAAAAAAATTAGCATGACGAGCCATTTCGTGTACACCCTATTCGCTAATCTAGGAACATAAGCCATAGAAAAATCTGAGCAATTTAGTAACATAGATTGAATATCTTCAGTAACTCCACTAAAATCTGAAATATCACGTGACGAACGCGGAATACAGTCCACCACACTCTTAGCATCAGATTCGAATATCACTTGCTCAAGTGGTAAGGACATTACCCAAACCATGGCATCTCAAGAGTGTCATTGCTTCAGCTAACTTTATCGTGATGTCTCCTTAACGAACTGAAACAAGACGAAAATTCCCCTGAATTACCTTGGATGACAGCTCCTTCCTCAAACTCTTTATCCATCGAAAATATTGTCGCATCAACATTTTATTTGACTCCGCTTTCTTCAAGTTTCCACCACGGACTTGCTGTTGATACTGGCATCGACACTCCACTTGTCATTGAAGCTGTTGATGATCGTTTGCCCCCGCCAAACACCAGCGAATCAGATCGCTTCTTCTACCGATTCGATCAAAGATTGACACAACTCCGTTCACAGCTTCGCATTCCTTGCTACCAGATAGCCCATAAGACCATGGCTCTCCTAACCGCTTCGTCTTTCCCAGTTGTTTTCAATATATCCAGAGCCCAATCTGGTGGATTTCAAAATATTGTTATTACTTAACAACTATTTTAACTCTAAATTATCTAAGTCATACGAGTAAAGAGATTTATTAATTGATAAGAAAAATAAAACTACGCGAATAGTGATTCGATTGATGATAAAAAAAAAGAGAATTCTTTGTTTATAAATAATATTCTTCCGGTTCTTTTTATTATACATGGATTTTATTTTTATATTTAGTTTTGTAATACCAATGCACTTTAAATAACATTTTCTTAATTTTGTCATTATTTATGATAAAAGAGGTGTTTAGTGATGTTAAATATGTGCACCCTTCTAGAACCTCCTTTAGTAACCTGAAATGGGAGTAATAGCTGGTCAGTTAACGTTAACAAATTTTAGCACCCACATACAAAACATTACAATCTCAAGATTAACATTAACAAACTATGCAATTTCAAACCTCATTAATAAAATATGATTTTTTTTCCATATACACTTTCATGTTCTGCCTGCTCTCCGACCTCTAGTGTTCTCACTACTCAATAAAACTTGAAAATGCACATCTTTTATTAATAAAAAAAAAACTCATATTCCATTAACGATGTTTGAAAATTGCATTGTTTTGGTAAATGTTAGGCTTAAAATTATATTATTTTGTATGTAAATGCTAAATTTGCTCTTTGCCAATAACCACATACCTAAATTTCTAACCTATTGCTATTGTTGTTAAGAGAGAAGTTGTAAAATAAATTTTAAAACTTGTCGAGTGATTAAAAAAGAAGAAGATAATATCTACTATTTTTGTCGACTTTCAATTCTATTTTAACACATTGTATTTTTATATATATTTGTATGATTACTATTAAATTCTAATACAACATAATATTTATTTATTTATGTAGATAATTTTTAACAACAGAAACCCTAAACTATAAACTTTAAACTCTCTTTTCTATCCAAAATTAATGTTTAGTATGATAATTCAAAATTAAAAAATAATTGTTTATTATTTCTAGCAAAATGGAAAATACAATTAAGAAAAAACAATCAAATCTACAATCACAAAAATATTGTATACTGGATTGAATCAAAATCTAAGTATTAATTATTAATTATATGGTCTTCAATGGATATGATTCGGTTGGTGAGCTGCTTAAGAATTTTTTTAAACAAATTGAATTATATTTTCAACATGCAATTCTATATTTGCAAAATAACAATTAATTGCTAACAGAAAATTGACTTTGTCTCTTTGATTTGATGCCTAACTCTTTCAACTACTTAATTAATATTGGGGTTTGTTAAAAAATAAAATAAAATGGTTGCTGTATTTCAAAGGTAATTAAAATCAATCATTAAATTTAATTGAAGTTTTATGTTGATTTAATAAAAGTTATTGTGGTGGTTTTTTAAGAAATTTCAATGTTAACAAATGATAAAGTATTAAAACAAGTCTATAGTTTTTGGAAAAATATCAATTTATACTCCATGTACAAAATAGTATCAATATAGGTTTAACATTTAAAAAAATGTACAAATTTAGGATTGATAATGAAACGTGACACGTTATTCATATTACTCTGTTAAGTTCTATCAATTTTACGTGAAAAGAGAAATCAGAAATTAAAGGAGTAATATAAATTGGTACATTTTTTTAGACGTTAAGCCTATATTGATGTTATTTTATATATGAAACTTAAATTGATACTTCTTCCAAAACCATTAGCCTATTTTGACACCTTATCCCATGTTATAATGATGACTTGTATTATTTATGACATAAATTTAAGGCTTACTGCATTATTTCCTTCATGAACTTGTTCAAAAAGTTTGATTGCTTCCCTGAACTTTTAAAGTGTTCGATAGCCTCTTAACTTGCATAAAATGTCCTGTTAGCCCCTTAAACTTGCGTAAAATATAATTAATTGATCACTCGGTTACAAAAAAGTAAGTTAAATGCGGAAGATGTATTACACGCATTTTAGAATGTTATTACATACTTCACAGAATAGATTAAAAATGAAGTTCTTTATTACTCAACTATATAACTTGTCTTCAATAATGATAGACCCCCGCATATCCTGACATTGGTTGTTTTACTTTTTTTAAGACTCGTGCAATACATTTTTTGTATTTAACTTGTTTTTTTTGCAACCGAGTGATCAATTGATTACAGTTTATGCAAGTTTAGAGTGCTAACTGAATATTTTATGTAACTTGAGAGACTATCAAGATACTTTGAAAGTTCAGGAGAAGTATTAGAAGAAGAAAAAATTTACTAGAAGAAGAAAAAATTGAGTTTAACACCGATAAGACAAATGTAAAAGAAAATACATGCATAAATGGTGAATCCTAAAATACTTAGTCTCTGTCATATCATGTTGAACAAATTGGGCACAACTGTCCGGAGAAGTATGCCGCCAAGATGAAGACCCTGATATTATGGCAAATGTGGCTAGTGCATTCGCTGCAGCATTACCTTCTCTGAAAATATGTGTAACTTTGATAACATCCAGACACATGATATTTAAACAAAGAATTCAATCACCGAGAAGGTCCCATGGCACCCGCGTAGAGCGGGAACGAAGTAGATTAACCACAATGAGCGAGTCATATTCTATCTAAAGAGGGAACCAAGTTTGATACCAACTATTCGACAAACATCAGATAATAACTTGGACTTTCTACTCATATATCTACTTGTAACTGTAATCACTAACTAAGCTCATTGATCATGTTCAACGTCTTTCTTAGATTCTTCTTCATAGTGTGAACATGTCTCTTCTTGTAGTTATCAAACTTGATTTTTAGATAACCGAGCTTTATGAGAGACACACCTCTTAATTTGTTTTTCAAAGTAGTCCATAAATCCCTTGAGTTCGCATACTTACAAAACTACTTATTGGGATCATCTTTGACATTGAGAAGGAAGACACAAGCAATGTAATCATTTTTCTTCCAACCAAGATAAAACATATTTGTCTCTTCACTCATGGCTGTTTCCAAAGATTCGAAGGCTTCATGCTCCTCCAACACATATTTGACTTTAATACTCTAAACGTCATAGTTATCCTCATTCAGTTTTAGGTTTTGTCAAATTCAACAATGATAGATTTTCTAGTTGAAGTCATTTTAAAAACTTCATCTACAATGGAATTTTAATTATACAACTTAGTAATAAGTTAGCAAGTTCGCTATGCTACCTCTATATATATATATATATATATATATATATATATATCCGAAATTCGAAGTGAAATTTTTGATTTGCCAATCTCGATTCTAAATCAAAAAGCAAGTAGATCTCCTATATGTATATATATATAATTCGAAGTGAAATTTTTGATTTGCCAATCTCGATTCTAAATCAAAAAGCAAGTAGATCTCCTATATGTATATATATATATATAACTAATATAGCCATTACATTATATATGTTACCAATATACTATTTTTTTTATGAATAAAATAATTATCTTTCTTCTAAAAAATAATAATAACTTAATCCCTAAATAAGGCTTAATACATCATTTGCTTCCTGAACTTGTCCAAAATGGTTGATTGGTCCCCCTGAACTTTCAAAGTGTTTCAATAGCCTTCTGAACTTGCATAAAATGTTCAGTTAGCCCTTTGAACTTGCGTAAAATGCAATCAATTAATCATTCGGTTGTAAAAAAGTAAGTCAAATGAGGAAAATATATTACACGTGCCTTACAATGTTATTACATACTTCACAAAATAGATTAAAACATGTTAAAAAAGAATTCTTTACTGATAACACCCGCCATAAGACATGGAGGACTAAGCTGAAGATATTCCTTCACGAAGAGGGCTTGAAGGGAAAAAGGCAAGATCAAGACGCGCCTCCTAGGCGTATATGGCATACAGATGGAAATACGGTGTCGTCTCATAAAGGCAAGATCAAGACCCGCCTCCTAGGCGTTTATGCCATACAGATGGAAATACGGTGTCGTCTCATAACTCCCTCTTATGATCCGCCACACAACACATAGTGGGAAATACGATGTCATGCCATGGATTCTTACAAGGATCCGCCCCTTTGAGAAGAATATAGGATCCGCCTCATATGACGATCCGCCTTTATGAAGAAACAAGCAGTTATACGGCGTAACTCACTAGCATTAAACCAACATTGATGATATCCTAAAACCTGTAAGAGCTCGAAGGTTAGAGGATGGAGTTAAGCTACATTAAAAGAGCATTACTCTTCATTAAAAGGGCATTAAGAGAAGGTTATTATAGTTATCACTCAAACCTATATAAATACCCATGTAACATGACAACAGAGGTACACTTACACACTATTCTTAACCCTGATTTGTCTACAGTTTATTCTCTTAAGAAGTTTACTGACTTAGGCATCAGAGTGCCCCCGATCGATCCCAATGGCGCCTCACATGGACGCTTTACGGTGTTGTTAAATCTACTGAATATCAATTGGTGCGGTGATCGTGGAATCCTAATAGTAATAGGGTTACACAACGAACATTCAAATATGTCTTCAAATAATCCCACTGGGAATATCTCCACTACAAAAAACACGGGGAATACCCCTGCCAACGATGACCTTAATGTCGCTCCCCTTGAACAAATTATACCACATATCGATGGCATGGTACAACCTTCGCACGAGTGGTCTCCTGAGTCATTTTTTGACCAAATGGTGGAATCTGTCCGACGAGAGTTGGGCAATGAATCAGCTGAGAGGGTGCGTAATATCATCAACGGAAATGATGTAACAGAGCGGGCTAAAAGAGTGTTTGCACAACAACAACCCCAGGGAGATGCCACTACTGTTACTCCAGTCTACACAGCGCCGAACAATTCTGAACCAAGAGATAGATCGAGATCACGTCATAGACGTTCACCTAGAGCATGACGAAACACCAATCAAGATCGAGATGGCGAATCTCTGTCTCTAAATAGGGTTTATGGCGACAATAGAGGCACGGTTCCAAGAGGAATCCCGGAAACAGAAGCAGAATGAACAGCGATACGTCCATCAAGTGAATAGGCATTTGATAGGGGCGTTTCGTCCCTAACTTTTAGCGTGATTTACGGTTTAATTTTAGATGAAATAAATAAGTTTAATTGCAAAAATAGAGTGTTTTAATAAAATAATGAAATAAAAATAAATTCCGTACTTTCGGTTAATTTTCCTTATTTTTGATTAATTTAGAAAATAAAACGTCAAGCTAACTCGGCTCCCGAGAATTGTATTTCAGGTACGAGCAAGGAGCGAAAATCCACCGACATATGCGGGGCGTATCACCCTTCATGCGAGGCGTGGAACACTTGGTCAGAAATAATTATTCAATCCACAGGCACCACGTGGGATCTACTCACCGATACGCGGGGCGTATCAACCTCCACGCGAGGCGTATGGCATATGTCAGAAATGATAAGCATAATCCTGAAAGTCAGACTGCATGGTCTCCCAGAGTCAACTGCTCCTACGCGGGGCGTCCTACCTTACACGCGGGGCGTGTAAGGAAGTTCTTCGACCTAAAAGACTCAGAGACTTATTTACGCGAGGCGTGCTTCAGCTATGCGGTGCGTAAAAGACCCAATTCAAGCAATAAAATCTCAGAAACTCAAACACGCGAGGCGCATCCCAGTCTACGCGGGGCGTGGTTGAGACAAGAAGATCTGGATTTGGTCCACATGCAAGAGATTTCTGACGGAATGGGTAAATACACGGGGCGTCACCCACCATACGTGAGGCGTGTCATGGGAAATCTACAGAAAATCATATTCCTCCATGCTTGTATCTTGTGAAATTACAACTCTACCCCTAGCTTGATGTGTATAAATATGAGTGACTATCACCCATTTAAGGACACCAAGCCTTTGATATACAATTGTTAATATAGTTTAAGTTCTTGTTATATAGTTTGAGATTTTATTTTTCATAGCAAAACTCTTCCACCTTGAGAGCTTGTTCGTTGATTCCGGCGTTCCGTCAAAGTTCCGTTCCATCTCCATTCACCAAGCTTGAAAGCTCCACCTCCAAGTCCTAAGAGACGGCCTTGAGTCCGGTTGGCTAGTTCCGAGGGTGGATTATTCCCTTTTCACTTGCTAATTAGCTTGTACTCTTCCTATGTACTAGGCTTGGTTGTATTTCATATTCTCATTCTCCATATTTATAATTCATGATTAATAATCTCTTTTTCTATATATGTGTTGATGTTTGCTACTTGTTTTGATACTCGTAATTGATTATTGTGTAGGAGAACGCGATTTCCGACGCCATTCGGGCTATCTTTAGGGATTCATATAGGTGTTGCCTTACCGGAAGTGACGCTCCGGAAACCGTAGGAATTGACAAACCACGGAACTTATGGGCCCTAATTTCTGGTCCCAAGCATTAGACACGCCTTGACTAGGAACCACGTAGTCTAAGTGCTTCACGGGTCGGTCACATTACACGTAGTCGTCATTGCAAGAGTAAATCATTAACCGTATATATATATTGGGAGTCATTGTTTGTCATATTTATAACTTATCGTCATCCATATCATTTCGTAGAGTTTTGTTATATAAATTTGTCTCACCCGTAGTTAGGAGTAGTTTGTAGTTGTTCCCCGAATCAACTCAAAGTATTCACCGCTTAGATAACATATAAAACCGAGTCGTTTAATACTTGTAGTTATAAATCACGTGGATTCGATACCCGGTCTTAATCGGATTATTACTTGATACGACGGGGTACATTTGCCCCTAAGTAGTGGCGTCTAGTAGAGATAGAGCATTTAGGAAGATCACATCCATAGTCATAACGCACTTATCATAATATACATTTCGTTTTAGAAGCTCTACCCGTACGCGCCCCATCAAGTTTTTGGCGCCGTTGCCGGGGATTTATAAGTTCTTGCAATATTAGACAAAAACGTTTTATTGTTAGTCTAAGCATTATTTTTGTGTAAATTGTTTATATATACTTTCCACTAACAACATTCTTTCTTGTTTATAATTTATTTCATTTATTTATTTTATGCACACCCGATCTCGGAGTGATACTCTCGTTCCTATTATTTTGAAATTGAACGTACTCTTTGTAGGATTCGGAGAGAGAAAATGGCAAACCTCAACAATGAAGCTAACCAGCCCGAGGTCAACCAAAGGCCGCCGGCGCAACCCGTGAATAACAACCGCAATGGTGGAGGCAATGACATGCGCTCGATGATGGAGATTCTTGCTCCGCATCATCCTCAAAACCGCAACGGAATCGTTGCCCCCACCATTCCGGCCAACACATATGAAATCAAGACTAGCATGATCCAACTCATCCAACAACTTGGCCAGTTCGGAGGAGAACCTCATGGAAACCCTAACGAACATTTAGATAAATTTCTTATGTGTGCTGAAACTTCTTGGTAAAACGCTGTTCCGGTTGAGGCCGTCCGACTAAAGTTGTTTCCTTTCTCTTTGACAGGACAAGCGTTGGAGTGGTTGCACTCGTTGGAGGCGGGTTCGATTACATCATGGGTGGAACTTGAGAAGGAGTTCCTTTCTTACTACTTCCCGCCTTCCAAAACGGTTAAGTTGAGGAATGACATCACTACCTTTCGGCAGCTCGAACACGAAGCCCTTCATGCGGCTTGGGCAAGATTCCAGAAGTTGCTTCGAAGCTGCCCGCACCACGATATCCCCAAGCACGATTTGGTAAGCACTTTTTTTATCACGGATTAACACCTACTAATCGTGCCACCGTGGATTCCGCAGCGGGTGGGGACCTGTTTAGGAAGTCGGCCAATGAAGCATATGAGCTCATCCACGAGCTCGCAAGGAAAAGCGTACAGTGGCAAGAAGATCGGCTTTCCGGACCTTCGCGACATCAAACGTTCGCCGTGGAGAAAGAGGCTCCGAAAAGTTCCATGGCGGAAATGAATAAAAAACTTGACGCTTTGATAGCCCAGTTGAGCCTTAACAAAGTTGCACAGGTCCTGATGTGCAATCATTGTGGTGGAGACTATGACGGACTTAATTGCCAAGCCGGTAGCCCTTTCGCTGGCGACACCGAAAATGTAAGTTACATAGGAGGCAATCAAAGGTACAATCCTAACCCGAACTCCTACTCACACCACCACAATAATAATAACAGCGGATGGAGGCCTCGGTACCAACACCCTAACTTGTCGTATGGCAATAATAATAATGTATTGAGGCCCTCATCCGACTTTGATCAAGAATATCGGGAAAATGGGCTAGGGCAATCACAAGCCATGCCCGGTAATCGGAACGCTCCACCTCCCGATAATGTGCATGGCCAGTCCGTGACGTCCTTGTTAAAGGATATCTTAACCTGTCTTGCCGATAGTGAGGTGTTTTGCAGGGACCTTAGCCGCCAAGTAGCCCACTTGAATCGTCAGCAACAGGAGAGGCCATTAGGAACTCTTCCGGCAAACACCGAGCAGAACCCGCGTGGAAAAAACAGAGAGTTCGGACAGGCAATAACTCTCCTAAATAGTAGAAGTTCGGACCCGTCGAGTTCCAATTCAGACAGCCTGCAATAAGCCGCCGCAAGAGAAAGCCGAGCTGCTTCGACTCTAAACATAGCATCGGTTTGAATTTCTCAAACCCCTTGTTTATATGTATCATAATCTTTGTTTAGTTTTATTTATTTGTATTTTTCTCTCTTTTATGTTATTTTTATTTTTATTTTTCTTTTTAGTTATTTTATCCCGTCTCATAAATTAAAAGAAAAACAAATCCCATGTTTAATCCAAAAAATATATAAGCCATGCGGGACGTATACACCAGTACGCCCCGCGCAGTTGTATGTCTGTCCCTTTTCCGAAATAAAAGACGCGTTACGCAGGGCACCCCTCCTACCACGCCCCGCGTAACCTTTGGCAATTAGCCCCCTTTCAAATAAACGGCACGTGTTGGGACACGCAGGGTGCCCCATAGGGCACGCCCCGCGTATCCTAGGGGAGTTGGAAATTGCAACTCCCCATGGCAGCCTTTTCTCATTCCATCCTTCACATCACTCTCCTCTCTTCCCCAAAAATCTTTCACACTTCTCCACTCCACTTCTTCTTCCCTCCAATCATATCCCACCTTTTCAAATTCAAATTCCTTCAACATCCCTCCATCATAAATTTTGTCTTAACCACTCTCTTAATGACAATTTATAATCATAAAAACATTAAAAAAAATATATAATAAAAAAATCATAAAAACATTAAATAATAATTAAAAACCACGAAAAATTCAGTTTATCCTTTTTCCACGCGGGGTGCACCCCTTGTACGCCCTGCGTCCTCGCCTTTCTCCCACTAATTTAGGGCCAGGAGGTGCGATACGCGAGACGTGCTTCCCCGCACGCCCCGCGTACCATGCCATTTTCATGTCAAATAACGATCAGGAAGTGGGATACGCGTGGCGTGGCCCCTTCATGCCCCGCGTACCCCTCCTGGAATTCCGAGAATCCCTTGGAATTCCGCTCCTCCCCTATAACTACTCCCCCTTTTTCCCTTCTTCTTCCTTACAACTCACTCTAACTTCCCACACTCTTCCTACACTCTCTCTCAATCCCGCACTAACGCCATGGCAAGACGAAAACATGTTGCCGACATGCGCCCCCCGCGGTCCACTCGGGCCCGTACTTCTCGTTCCTAACCACGCCAATCACCACCACCCCCCGAACAAGAAGAAACACCACCACTAACCCGCCAATACCGGGCTCCTTTCCATCTTTTCAACGAAGAAGAAGCCCAATCCTACCAAACACTCTCCGCTGCCCACGTAATGGAACTCCCGTACATCGAACGTAGTGTTCTTGATCGCTACAATGTTGGAGGTGCCTTCGAGGACCGCCTCCGTGCTCTAAATTGGCTCGATCACTATCGGGCATGCCACCACATTTATTCTTCATTGGTCGTGGAGTTCTACACCACCCTAGAATCCAATAATGTTCTTGGAGCCGCCCTCTTCAACTTCCGCCTTCACAATCATCCTTTCTCCATTGACACACAATGGCTCCGCAACCATTTCACCTGTCAAGCGGAGGACGGGATTGCACACTGGCCCGAGGGTGTCTCCCCTCGTGATTTTTGGACCTCCATCAATGGGTCCGATGATTATGATATCTCCAACCTCCATCCGGCCTGCATCCGCGATCCAATCCTCCAACTTCTCCACCGCTTCATCTCCTTCTACTTCTCGGGGAAGTCCGAGTCCACTAAGGTCAATAAGCACGAGCTTTTGGCCCTTTATTGTTGTGCAAACGGCCTCACCTACGACCTTTCCTACCTCATGGCCGTCCAACTCCACCACATGCCCACCCGAAAACGTGGCAAAATCGGGTTGGGCCATCTCATCACCATCTTCGCCACCTCTGCTCTTAGCGAAGCTGCCCTTGACCGCCTTCCCAGCTTGGAGCCGCAGCCCTTGGAGAAAAATGCCTTCAAATCACTCTAGCGCCCTACCTCCGGCCCGGGTGAGAGTTCGGGGGCAGCCCAACCCCAAGACGACGAGGACGAGGGATCGGACTCGGACATGGGCCTAAACTTTAGCCCACCACCCAACCACGACTTCAACTCCATCTACGTCCGGTTGGATATTTTGGAGGACAACCAACGACGTGATCGGGCCCACTTCAACTCGCGCTTCGACGCCCTTGATGCTCGCTTCGATGCCGCTGAGGCTCAAAGGCAAGCGGATAGGGCCAGCTTCGACGCCTTCGCCAACACCTTCTTCACACATTTCAACATCCACGGCAATCCTCCTCCGCCTCCATCCTAGTCCTACTTTCTTTGTTTTCCTTTGTTTTGTGTTTTCTCTTTTCGTGTTTATTTTCTTAGTTCGTTTTGTTTTATGTGTTTCTTTTGTTGTTTTTGTTATCTTTTTGTGTTTCTATTGTACTTTCTTTTTTTATTTTAATATATTTCTGATTTCCCTTTATGTTTCGTTTTGTTTATCTTTTCGTGTTCATTTTTCTCTGTTTATGCATCAATAAATCATCTTCACGCGGGGCGTACCCCATTTTACGCCCCGCGTGCACACCGTTTTACCTATATAACTGGCCCGGAGCTCGGAACACGCGGGGCGCCCCTCTTAGTGCGCCACGCGTATCTAAGTCTCTGGCCAAAATTGGCTTAAAACGCACCTCCTACGCGGGGCGCCCCCCAGGGCACGCCTCGCGTAGGACCTGACCTTCAAGGGTCCCTTTTACATTCCATCTTTATTTTTGTTTTTCTTTTTCTTTTTACGACGTCCTTGGAATAGACGTCATTTTAATAACGCGGAGGGCCGTGCAACCCCGCACTCACCGTTTGTTTTGCACTAACAAAAACAAAAATCAAATAAACAACAAAATAATTAAACTGATTTATTGATTCTTAAATTTTTTCGACACACTACCCCCCTCGGAAATTAATTAAAGTTCCGTTATTTGTTCTTTGTTAACAAGGGGAGAGATTCTGGTCAACGTCCGTCCCTGTGGGGGCGTCGTTGGGTTCGACGGGGGAAGCTCCGATGCCAAAGTCAGTAAGGTGAGTCAAGGAAAACAAACTGAATTGACAAGGATAGTGAGAAAAGTGTACCTCGATAGCCTAGGAGATTGGGCTATATATAGCTGGGGAGTTGTAACCTTTAGGCAACTAGAAAGTCATCATTAATGTCTCATTAATGGCGGTTACAAGTTATCTTTAACTTGGCGGTTAGCTAATTGATAGCTCATTAATGATCTTTTATGGCCGAGTCGGCGGCCAGCCGTTTATAGTGGCGAATGGGGAGATTCGCCCTGTAGGTCCGCCAGCGGATCTCTCAGAGCTGGTCCGTGGAGATCCGCCCACCGGATTCCCCTTAGGGTTTTACTACGTGGCGTACTTTGAGGTGAATATCCCTTTTGGTCGTTGGGATAATATCTCGATGTTATCAGAAGCCCCCCCAAAATGCTCTTAAAGTCCTTTAGGGCTTTTGAACTTCCGCGCGCCATCATAAACCCTTGCATTAATGATCACATTGTTCGATGCCATTGGATGATTGACACGTGTGGTGGACACACTGTCCTAGGAAGGAGAAAACTCTTCTTCTCTTTACGCTTTCTCTTTCTTCCTCATTTCTTCCATTTTTTCTCCTGCGCTCGAAGCTTTTCTGGGTTTTGCACCAAGCTTCTGATTTCTCATGTAAGTTTATTTCCTTTTTGCTTTAACTTTTCCTGGATGTTTAGAAGTTCATCTTCTTCTTCTAGATCAACTTCAGAACTTTTTAATTCCTCTCCTCCTCCTGAAATTGAAGTAGATTTTAGCTGGTCTACCTCGTCGCCGGAGAACTCTCATTCTTCCGAGGATACGATTAATTCCGATTTAGCTGAGTTTGATAACTCGGCGCGTAATCATTACCAGACTCGTTCCACTAGGAATCCTTCTCTTTTTACTTCTGCCTCCGGTGCTATTCCGGCCGGTGACCCTAGGTGGTTTCGGGGATCAATGGCCTCTTCTTCAATTCCTCCTAAGAAAAAGAATCCCCGAGCGGAATCCACTCCGTCTCATATGAATGCCACGGATCTGGCGACTCTGGCGGATTGCTTTCCTTGGATCAAAAATTATGAGACCCAACTCGCCGTATCTCACCAACGTCCTTCCTGTCCGCCTATCGGCTTCCTCACAGTGTATAGTAGTCATGTGGAGAGAGGGTTCCGACTTCCTCTTCCAAAGATGATGGCGGACATCCTCTCTTACTTTGACATCACAGTCAGCCAGCTTCATCCTAACTGCTGGTTGGACATAGCTCTAGACTGCTTCCTCGCTTCGAATTTAGGAGTTGTATATACGGGCCTTATCTTTAGGGCTTTTCACAAACCTTCAAAAAGGAAATCTGAATCTTATCTCACGTTCGCCAAATTCGGAGTATACTCGCCCTTTAGTGACAAAATGTCCAATGTCCATTGCTGGGACAGAGATTCTTCTACGTGAAGATAAAGGATGGCGAACCACTAGGTTTTCCTTCAGTCTGGAATCCCAGGCCGTTACATATGGCGGGTGATATGCGTATCCTAACGGACAGCGATGAGAAGGTGGCAGAGCTCATGAAGCAAATCAAGGAGGATGCATGGACATATGCGGATGCCCTAGCCTTTATGATGAGTGATATCCCCTTGATTCGCCGAGAAGGGGATCAATTCATTTACTCCAAGATTACGCAATTTGACCAAGGTACCCTTCATTTTCTTCATGAACCTTGATTATTTTAATGTTTCCTTTGGCAGGGGTTTATCTAAGGCCAATCACGCTCTTGCAGAGATGCGTAGGAAGTTTTTGGAGGCCGAAGCATGCAAGAAAGATCAAACGGCGAATCCTCAGACTGCTGCTGGCAAACGTCCTGCGGAAACGGGGGTTGCTCCGCCGTTGAAGAAGAGGAAACCTAACACCACTGGGGTTCCTAAGCTTATGGCGGATGCCATGAGGTCAGCCAGACCTGCTGAGGAGATTGTACAGGTAGTTTACCTTTGATTTCCATTTTGTTCATCAAGCTCTGGACCTGAGTTCTGACTTTTTCATGTTTGTGTAGACGGTGAGGCCTGATATGGGTGGATACTGGTCCGCTAAATTGGGAGCCCAAGGTTCTTTTGAGAACGAATCCATTCTTAATGACCCGGACGAGGCCTTGGGTCAGGTGGGCGAAGTGCAGAGGAATTATAACCAGATTCCTGGTTCAATTCATACTCAAAAGGGGAAGTCGGAGCTACTTTCGGTGAGTTTCTTTTTAGAAAAGATGTAGAAAGTATTAGTTCCTTAATTCTTTTGTTTTTTGATTGAGTTGTTTACTTCTTGACAGTTGTATGCTCGCCTTCGCTCCCTGGAAAATGAGCTCCTTCAGAATGTGGCGGATAAGGCAACTATCGAGAGGTTGGAGAAAGAGATAGTGGAAGCCAATTCCACTATTGCTTCTATCAATGCAAGTCTTGCCTCTGCGAATGCGAACCTTGCTTCTGCTACAGCAGCCTTAGTTCTCAGGGACGAGGAAAATAAGAGTTTAAAGGCAAAGATTGCATCTGATGCCAAGAGCCACGAAGATGCCCTTGGAGAAGCTGAATACACGGCGGGTGTGCAAGCTTTTTATTACGGCGAGATGCTTATGGCGTATTTCTCCTTGGCGCATCCTGAGATTAACTTCACAGATCCACAGTTCACTGTTCCTGAACCAGAAGATGTGGCGAGGTTCAATAAAATGCCAAATGCTAAGGAGTACCTCCGTGATTATGTCCGGAGATGGATGAAGGGGCCTATGGAGGAAACCAAACCCTCTACTACGGTCTTGGCGGATGAGCCTGATGAAGTGCCCCTTAAGGCGGATGAAGAACCAATTCCTGGTCAGGCTCCTCCACTTGACCCTACATCTTTGGCGGATAAGGAGGTATCTCCTGATGGCGTATCTGCGAATGTGGAGAAGGAGGGTTCCCAAGCAAGCACCGTGGGCGAAGAAAGCGCAAAGGAGGATGCTCCTATAGTCGTTTAGCTTGCTTTTATTTGGGATACTGTAAAAACATTTCTAAGTACACTTTGTTTTTATTTTTATGGAAGCTGTGTTATTTTACCTTTACATTTGCGTATAGGATATGAAGTAGGTGGCCAGCCATACTCCAATTTATGAACCTTTGTGAAGGTTTAGAAGCTGTTCTATTCCTTCTAGAGGAAGTAAAGCTGCCTAGGGGATCAATTTGCTACCTATCTTTGAGGAGAAATGACCCACCCGTAGGACTTGGGGATCCCTCTTTGAAAAGGATACAAGAGTGTAAAGACCTTGCGTCCAAGGATCGTTTTAACTCTATTGGAGATTGGGATCCGCCTAGAGACGAATCCGCCCATAAGATTGACTTTCTTATGTCCCCTGGGCGAAAAGAACGTAGCTATAAGATAGCGATCCGTTGTAAATGTGGAGAGCGTTGGATGCCCCCCCTCTTTTTAAGACTGGAATATTGATATTGCTGCAGTAAATAAAAAGAACATAGATAATAGAACAAATGATGTTTATTAATGGGAGAAATGCCTTATTACAGCAAGCAGGTCTTATAAGTGAGACTCATTAAAACCTTTAATAAGAAAAACCACATGGGAAAAAGCTTATTAAAGGAAAAATAGTACTCAAGACCGTGTATACACTTCATTTTCTGACAAAGTATTTGCGGAGATTTTGGAGGTTCCATGTGCGTGACAATGTATTGCCCTCCATGTCTTGGATTTTAAATGTGGCGGATCTAATTTTGTCCACTATTTGATATGGGCCCGTCCAGTTGAGTCCTAACTTGCCATTACCTTCTCGAGATTGGACTTTGTCCGCCTTTCGGAGCACAAGATCACCCACATTCAGATCCACATGCTTGGGTTCTTATCATGGTAAGCTGCAATCCGCTGTTTATACGCCGCCATGCGCACATAGGATTGGTCCCTGCGATCTTCTATCTGATCCAGATGCTCCCTTAGCTGTTCGCCGTTGTCCTCTTCACAATAAAAGGCCACTCGATCACTGGGGACCTGTATTTCAACTAGGATCACGGCTTCAACACCATGAGAAAGGGCAAATGGTGTTTCTCCTATGGCCGTCCTTGGGGTGGTGCGATAAGCCCATAGAACACTTGTCAGATGGTCCGCCCATTTCTTATCATGCTCTCCCAATCTCTTCTTTATCCCCTTTACGATCGTTCGATTGGTAACTTCAGTCATCCCATTGGACTGGGGATAATAAACGGAGGCAAATCTATTCTGGATGCCCAACCCTTCACAGAAAGCTTTGAATTCGCCACAGTTGAACTGTGTCCCATTATCAGTGATGATGGTATGTGGAACACCATATCTTCCTACGATGTTGTCTCTGACGAATTCCACCATTCGCTCTGCAGTAATGGAGGAAACAGCCTCGGCTTCTACCCATTTGGTGAAATGATCCACTGCCACTACCACGTACTTCTTTTGCCGGCGAGTCGGAGGAAATGGGCCAACAATGTCTATTCCACAGAGGGCGAATGGACGTCCTTCTATAATTGGCCTCTGTATATGTTTGGCAGTATGTGATTCATTTGCATGAATCTGACAACTATGACAAGATTCTAACAATTTTTGTGCATCCAATTCAGCCGTGGGCCAGTAGAAACCTGCTAACCTGGATTTTTTTAAGATGGTGGCGGATGCCTCATGTGCCCCACATGATCCCTCGTGTAACTCTTTGAGGATCTGTTGCCCTTCTTCCGGTAGAATGCATTTCAACCAAGGATGACTAAAGGATTTTCTGTAAAGGCCGTCATTGATCAAGGAGAAATAAGCTGCTCTCCTGACTATCCGACGTGCCTCTTCTTTGTCTTCAGGTAAGGTGCCATTTAGCAGATATTGGCGAATGTCCGATCTCCAATCATTTTCTACCGCTGTGAGTAGGGATATTTCCTTTGAGGCAAATGCTGGAGCTATTTTAACTTCAAAGGGACAATCCGGATCCGTCTAGTTTTCTTCACAAGAGGCCATTTTGGCCAAATGATCAGCCTCTGTGTTAGACTCCCTTGGTATGTGAATCAGCTCCCACTTAGTTTCCTTAGCCTCAAGATGATCCAGCAACTTTTTAACTTCCGCTACGTATTTGGCCAGAACCTCGTCTTTCACCTCGTAATTCTTGATTACTTGGTTGACCATTAGTTTAGAGTCGCTATAGATCACGATCCGCTCCGGAGTGATTTCTTGGAGTAGGCGTAATCCCAATATCAGAGCTTCATATTCAGCAGCATTATTAGTGGCATGGAAATTTAATTTTGCTGCGTATCGTAATTTTATGTATTGGGGACCCTTAATCACAATGCCTGCACCCGCTCCATCTGCCGAGGAGGCTCCATCGGTGTACATTGACCATTCCTCTATCGCAGGCTTGGGATGATCTATCCCCTCGTCAGTGAATTCATTCACGAAGTCCGCCAGGACTTGGCTCTTTAAGGCTGACCTGCTTTCATACCTCACATCGAATTCGCCAAGGCGAATTGCCCACTCCATCAGCCTTCCCGAAGTGTCTGGTTTCTGCAATACCTTTCTCATTGGTATATTTGTTCGAACCACTATAGTATGCGCCTGAAAATATGGCCTAAGGCGGATTTTCGTGGTTACAACAGCCAGTACCATTTTATCAAGCTTTGAATACCTGGTTTCGGCGTCTTTCAGAACCTTGCTTACATAATAAATTGGAAACTGCTGGCCATCCTCTTCTCGTATCATGACCGTGCATACGGCTTTGTCCGTAACCGATACATACATGTAGAGGTCCTCTCCCTTCAAAGGTCGACTCATCATGGGTGGCTCTGTGAGGAATCATTTGATTCCTTCGAAGGCTCTTTTACAATCTTCATTCCACTCGAATGCCTTTTGCTTTTTAATGACCTCGTAAAAGGGCTGACATCTACGGGCTGAACAAGAGATAAACCTGCCCAAGGCTATGATCCGCCCGTTAAGATGTTGAACTTCTCTGATGTTCCGTGGTGCCTGCATTTCCAGAACCGCCTTGATTTTGTCAGGATTTGGGCTAACTCCTTTTTCGCTGATCATGAACCCTAAAAATTTTCCATATGTTGCACCAAAAGTGCATTTTTCTGGGTTCAGCTTAATGTTGTGACGTCTGAGTACGTCCAGTACATCTTTTATATCATCCGCATGCTTTTCTATGGTACTCATATAGACAGAATAGTTATCCCCTTTACTATCTGCGAATATCTTGTTCATCATCCTCTGATAAGTTGCACCTACGTTCTTAAGCCCAAAGGGCATGACTTTAAAACAATAAGTGGCTTGGTGTGTTACGAACGAGGTCTTGATTCTATCAGAGGGCTCCATAGGGATCTGATGATAACTTGACTTTACATCAGTAAAAGAGTACATTGCGTGGCCGGCGGTTCCATCTACAAGCATATCAATACATGGCAAAGGATAGTTGTCTTTGGGGCAAGCTTTATTGAGATCTGTAAAGTCAATGCACATGCGGTAAGATCCGCCAGCCTTTTTCACCAAAACGATGTTCGCCAGCCACTGAGTGTAAAGCACTTCCTCAATGGCATCCGCCTTCTGGAGCTTGGCGATCTCTTCTTCTATCACCTTCTGTCTTTCTGGTCCATGATTTCTCCGTTTCTGAGCCACGGGGACTGCATCTTTATCAATGTTGAGCTTGTGAGTGATCACGTCTGGACTGATTCCAGGGAGAATTTCATCCTTCCATGCGAAGGCATCTACCGCTTCACAAAGCACTTTGGTGATTGCATCTTTAATTTCCCCTCTGAGCCCCTTAGCCATTCGCACCTGCTTCTCATCCGCCATAAGGTACATTTCGGTCTCGCCCAAGGCCATTGTGACGTGCTCCTCTTCATCTTCTTCCTTAGATTGTGGGCGAATCATTAGTGATGCCGAATATGTCTCTTGGGCTACCTTTTGGCTACCTCTGATCATTACTCCTCCCTTGGCCGTGGGAATGTAGAGTGTTAGGTGGCGAATGGAGATAAGAGCTGCAACTTCAGAGATAAATGGCCGTCCGAGGATGATATTGTAAGCTAACTGACCATCCAAGATAGAGAATTCTAAAGCTCCTCTCCAGATTTGATCATCATCTGTAAGCTCACAATCCAGAGTGGCTTGGCCTTTTGTTTGAATAGTATGTCCCGTCACTCCCAAGATATCGACTACAGTTGGCTCTACTTGAACAGGATCAATCATGAGTTTGGTGAAAGCACCCCTGTTGATGATATTGCATGAACTCCCAGTATCAATCATTACCCTTTTCATTTCCCAGCCTTCCACTATCATAGTGACGACCAGTGCATCCGCATGGGGCGGTATCTCCGGACCTGCCTCTGAAAAGGGGCGATTTAACGATGTCCTGTCAAGGGCGGTAGTCTTTGCCTTTTTCAACGTTGGCTGGTACCCAGGTCCGCCTGCTATGACATTGATAGTACCCTTTCCTTTCTTCTTTAGGTCCCCTTTGGATCTATCACCATCTCCTTTCTTGTCCTCAGTTTGGATGAACCTAATAACATCGAGATATTATCATGAGGACCAAAAGAGATATTCGCCTCTAAGTATGCCACGTAGCAATCTCCTAAGAGGAAGCTAGCTGGCGAATCTCCTCAGACTAGCTCTAGGAGACCCGCTGGCGGATCTCTAAGGCGAATCTCTTCATTCGCCTCCGTAACGATTGGCCGCCGGCTCAGTCATAAAAGCTCATTAAATGAATCATTAATTGCCTTACCCGCCAGGTTAGTATTAACCTGTAACCGCCATTAAATGAGCATTAATGGAGGCTTTCTAGTTACCTGGAGGTTACGAACTTCTCAACTATATATAGCCTACCATTCTAGGCTATCAAGGTACTCACACTTTCTTATACTCTCTAAGCTTTGTCAATACCGTTTATTCTCCATATTCTCTACTGACTTTAGCATCGGAGTTTCCCCCGTCGAACCCAACGACGCCCCCCACAGGGACGAGCTCCGATCAGAAATTTCTCCCTTGTTATCAATTGGTACGGTGAACGTGGAAATCCTTGATCAAATAAAGGATTTTTCGTTCACGTTGAAACATCATGACCAATGAAGGACAAAATCCCTCCTCTGGGATTGAATCACCGATAATTACACCATCTAGTGCTGGTCGCATTGACACAACTGCTCCTATAACAAATATTGATGGAAACATGCCCACTGCTTCGTTCATCGATATGTGTGCTCTGGATATCGAAGCACGGTATGGGCTTGAGATTGGGAACCGCCTTCGGGCATTCATGACTCTTCCTCCTCGTTGGAGCACGGTATCAACGTCAGCTGTCTCATCTTTACCTCCACTAAACTTTGGTCTTAGACCAGGTGCCCATAGCTCTTCATTCCTTCAAGCTCACAACATTGATTCCGTGATAACAACCACGGCATCGGGTGGCGAGCGACCGGTTAACCGGGAGTTATTCCCTGGTGAAGGAAGTCGAAGGAATACGGTCCCTCCTGGCGGATCAGGGGTTCCGAGGTTTAATCTTGATGGGCCAAATGTACCCAGGCGCCCGCGGACAAATTTGTCTCTTGGCGGATTTAAGGAGCCCATTCGTAAAAATCCTAGAAAGGATAAGGATAAGCGAGCAAGATCCCCACGCCGTGGCAGATCGCCTCCATCTGCTGGTCGTAGAAGAAGTAAAAGGCCAGAAAAAACATCTCGTGCAGGTGGACCACCGCCACCTCCCTCTTCAGAAACTGCTGGACACACCTTGTCTGGAGGCCAACAAGGAGGAAATGGTTCGACTCCCCCAAGTAGAGGGAGTGGTGGAGGAGATGGTGGAGGGAGACGAGGAGGCGGACGAGGTAATGCAGGAAGACATTCGCCATCAGATCCATCGTCTGAGTCAAGTTCTTCTTCTTCTTCTCAAAGCAGATCGCCACGAAGAGGTCGCCCCAGGGCGAATCCGGAGAATTTTGACGATAGAGTGAGGGCCCTAGTACTCCAAATGAACGAAGAAAATGCTAGGCACAATCCATTCGCCAATAGGGATTCGCCTTTTGCAGCTTGGATTGAAGCGGCGGAAACAGACAGAGCTTTTAAGATTCCCAATCTTGCAATATACACAGGCAAAGATAATTCAGAAGCTCACATTTGAAAGTATCGAATAACGGCCAGCCTCAACCGAGCTACTGAGCCCGTGCTCTGTAAAATGTTTGTCACCACGCTGGAAGGTCCAGCTTATTTGTGGTTTCAATCTCTACCTCCTGGCTCAATAAACAGCTTCGATCAATTAAGCAGGGAATTTTGTGCTAAATTTGCTGGTTGCATTCCTACAGTGGTGAAATCTGGAAAGCTTTTTGAATTAAAACAGAAGGCGAATGAATCCCTCCGAGACTATGTGGACACTTTCAACCAATTGTGTATACAAATTGTTGACGTAGATATCTCCGTAGCTGTGGAGTGTTTTGTGAGAAACACTACCTGTGAAAGTTTGCAAGAGGATCTTATTCGCAAAAAGCCCACCAGCATGGCAGAATTAATGGAGCGTTGTAAAGACTTTATAGAAGTGGATGATATTCGCCGAGGTACACCATCATCGCCAAAAAAGGACAGAGGCGAATCTCGTCCCTGGGACCGGGACAAGGACAAACGTCAGGATTCTTCCACTCGGAACAAACGAAGGGATTCTAGGAACAAATCGACGTTTGTCACCTCCTTCACACCTCTCAATGCTTCTAAAAGTGAAGTTCTTATGTGGATTGTGAACAGCCAGCACAAGCGGAGCATTTCATACCCCGAGCCAAAAGGGGGGGAATACACCAATAAAGGTAAAAATCCTAAAAATTATTGTAAGTATCACAGGAAAAATGGACATGATACGGATTCTTGCTGGGAGTTAGCTCGAGAAATTGAACGACTCATTGAAAGAGGTAAATTGGATCGGTTCATCCAAACAGAAGGAAAAGAAGATGATAGATTCAAAGAGGACCCAAAGAAGAAAGGAAAGGGTACCATCAATGTCATAGCAGGCGGACCTGGTTATCAGCCAGCATTGAAAAAGGCGAAGACAACCACCCTTGATAGGACATCATTAAACCGCCCTTTCTCAGACGTAGGTCCTAAGATTCCACCCCATGCGGATGCACTGGTCGTCACTATGATGGTTGAAGGTTGGGAAATGAAGAGGGTAATGATTGATACGGGAAGTTCGTGTAATGTCATTACCCGAGGAGCATTCGCCAAACTCAGGATTGATCCTGTCCAGGTGGAGCCGACTGTGGTCGACATTTTGGGGGTGACAGGTCATACCATTCAGACGAAAGGCCAAGTTACTTTGGATTGTGAGCTTACTGACAATGATCAAGTTTGGAGAGGAGATTTGGAGTTCTCAATCTTGGATGGACAACTAGCTTACAATATTATCCTCGGACGACCTTTTATCTCCGAAGTCGCAGCTCTTATCTCTATTCGCCATTTGACACTTTACATTCCCACGGTCAAAGGAGGTGTGATGGTCAAAGGTTGTCAAAAAGTGGCCCAAGAGACATATTCGGCATCCTTAATGATTCGCCCTCAATCTAAGGAAGAAGATGAGGAGGAGCGTGTCACAATGGCCTTTGGCGAAACCGAAATGTACCTTGTGGCAGAGGAGAAGCAGGTGCGGATAGCTAAGGGGCTACAAGGCGAGACCAAGGATGCAATCACCAAAGTACTTTGTGAAGCTGAAGATGTCTTCGCATGGAAGGATGAAGTTCTCCCCGGAATTAGCCCAGACGTGATCACCCATAAACTCAACATTGACAAGAATGCGGTTCCCGTGGCTCAGAAGCGGAGAAACCATGGTCCGGAAAGACAAAAGGTGATAGAGGAAGAAATCGCCAAGCTCCAAAAGGCGGACGCCGTTGAAGAGGTACTTTACACCCAGTGGTTGGCGAACGTCGTGCTAGTTAAGAAAGCTGGCGGATCTTATCGCATGTGCATTGACTTTACAGATCTCAATAAAGCTTGCCCCAAAGATAACTATCCTTTGCCATGAATAGACATGCTTGTAGATGGAACTGCCGGTCACGCAATGTATTCCTTTACTGATGTAAAGTCAAGCTATCATCAAATCCCTATGGAGCCCTCAGATAGAATCAAGACCTCGTTCGTGATGCATCAGGCCACTTATTGTTTTAAAGTTATGCCCTTCGGGCTTAAGAATGCAGGTGCAACCTATCAGAGGATGATGAACAAGATATTCGCGGACAATAAGAATGATAATTATTCTGTTTATGTAGATGATATGATCATTAAAAGCACAACTGTAGAAAAACATGCAGAGGATATAAAGGAGGTACTGGACGTACTTCGACACCACAACATCAAGTTGAATCCAGAGAAATGCACTTTCGGGGCAACGTATGGGAAATTTTTAGGATTCATGATCAGTGAAAAAGGAATCAGCCCAAATCCTGACAAGGTCAAAGCGGTCCTAGAAATGCGAGCGCCCCAGAATATCAGAGAAGTACAACGCCTTAACGGGCGTATCATAGCCTTGGGCAGGTTTATCTCTTGCTCAGCTGGAAGATGTCAGCCTTTTTTCGAAGTCATCAAGAAACAAAAAGCATTCGAGTGGAATGAGGATTGTCAAAATGCCTTCGAAGGAATCAAACGGTTCCTCACAGAGCCACCCATGATGAGTCGACCTTTGAAAGGGGAGGATCTATACATGTATGTATCGGTCACAGACAAAGCTGTATGCACGGTCATGATACGCGAAGAAGATGGCCAACAATTCCCAATTTATTACGTAAGCAAAGTTTTGAAAGACGCTGAAACCAGATATTCAAGGCTGGATAAGATGGCACTAGCTGTTGTAACCATGGCAATTCGCCTTAGGCCATATTTTCAGGCGCATACTGTAATAGTTCGAACCAATATACCAATGAGAAAGGTATTGCAGAAGCCGGACACTTCAGGAAGGTTAATGGAATGGGCGATTCGCCTGGGCGAATTTGATGTCAGATATGAAAGCAGGTCATCTTTGAAAAGTCAGGTTCTGGCGGACTTCGTGAATGAATTCACTGACGAAGGGATGTCTCATCCCAAGCCCCCATTGGAAGAATGGTCGATGTACACTGATGGAGCTTCCTCGTCGGACGGATCAGGCGTAGGAGTTGTGATCAAAGGTCCCCACTACATAAGATTGCGATACGCAGCTAAATTAAATTTCCATGCCACTAATAACGCTGCTGAGTACGAAGCTCTGATACTAGGATTACGTATACTTCAAGAAATCACCCCAGAGCGGATCGTGATCTATAGCGATTCAAAACTAATGGTCAACCAAGTAATCAAGAATTACGAAGTGAAAGACGAGGTTCTGGCCAAATATGTAGCAGAAGTCAAAAAGTTGCTGGATCACCTTGAAGTTAAAGAGACTAAGTGGGAATTGATTCACATACCAAGGGAATCCAATACAGAGGCTGATCAATTGGCCAAAATGGCTTCTTGTGAGGAAAACTGGGCGGATCTGGATTGTCCCTTCGAGGTAAAGATGACTCCAGCATTTGCCTCTAAAGAAGTATCCCTGCTCACAACGGCGGAAGATGATTGGAGGTTAGTCATCCGCCAATATCTGCTAAATGGATCATTACCTGAAGATAAGGAAGAGGCGCGGAGGATAGTCAGGAGAGCAGCTTATTTCTCCTTGATCAATGACGGTCTTTATAGAAAATCTTTTAGTCATCCTTGGCTAAAATGCATTCTACCTGAAGAAGGGCAGGAGATCCTCAAGGAGCTACACGAGGGATCTTGTGGGTCACATGAGGCATCCGCCACTATCTTGAAAAAATCCAGGTTAGCAGGTTTCTACTGGCCAACCGCTGAGTTAGATGCCCAGAGTTTGGTAGAATCTTGTCACAATTGTCAGATTCACGCAAATGAGTCACATACTACCAAGCATATTCAAAGGCCAATCATTGAAGGACGTCCATTCGCCCTCTGGGGAATAGACATCGTTGGCCCATTTCCCCCAACTCGCCGGCAAAAAAGGTACGTAATAGTGGCAGTAGACCATTTCACTAAATGGGTAGAAGCCGAGGCTGTTTCCTCCATTACAGCAGAACAGATGGTGGACTTTGTCGAAGACAACATCGTGGGAAGATATGGCATCCCACATACCATCATCACTGACAACGGAACGCAGTTTAACTGTGGCAAATTCAAGGCTTTCTGTGAGGGGTTGGGCATCCTGAACAGGTTCGCCTCTGTTTATTATCCTCAGTCCAATGGAATGACCGAAGTTACCAATCGGACGATTGTAAAGGGGATAAAGAAAAGGTTGGGAGAGCATGACAAGAGGTGGGAGGATCAGCTTACAAGTGTTTTGTGGGCTTATCGTACCACCCCAAGAACAGCTACTGGGGAAACACCATTCGCCCTTTCTCATGGAGTGGAGGCCGTAATACCCGTTGAAATACAAGTCCCCAGTGATCGGGTGGCCTTTTATTGTGAAGAGGACAACAACAAACGATTAAGAGAGCGTTTGGATCAGGTTGAGGATCGCAGGAATCAATCCTATGTACGCATGGCAGCATATAAACAGCGGATCGCGGCTTACCATGATAAAAATGCCAAGCTTGTGGATCTAAAGATAGGAGATCTTGTGCTTCGCAAAACTGATAAAGTCCAATCTCGAGAAGGCAAGGGCAAGTTGGGGCTCAACTGGACAGGTCCTTACCAAATAGTGGACAAGGTTGCACCAGCCACATTCAAAATACAAGATATGGAGGGCAATACACTACCACGCACGTGGAATCTCCAAAACCTCCGCAAATACTTTGTTAGAAAATGAAGTGTATCCATGGTCTTGAGTACTCTTTTTCCTTTAACAAGCTTTTTCCCATGTGGTTTTTCTTGTTAAAGGTTTTAACGAGGCTCATCTATAAAGACCTAATCGCTGTAATAAGGTGTTTCTCCCATTAATAAACATTGTTGGTTTTATTATCTATGTTCTTTTTATAGTTTACTGCTGCAATATCAATATTCCAGTCTTAAAAAGAAGGGGGGCATCCAACGCTCTCCACATTCGCAATAGATCCGCCACTTGGCGGATCCTGATCACCGATAGAGTTAAAACGATCCTTGGACGCAAGGTCTTTACACTCTCTTATTCCTTCCAGAGAGGGATTCACAAGTCCTGCGGGCGGATCATTTCACCTCAAAGATAGGTAGCAAATTGAACCCCTGGGCAGCTTTACTTCCTCCAAGAAGGAGTAGAACAGCTTCAAACCTTCACAAAGGTTCATATCATGGAGTATGGCTGGCCACCTACTCCAAACATAAATCCTAAACATACTTATATTTAAAGTACTTCTTTGCACAAATGTAAGGGTAAAATAAATAGATAGCAGCGTAAGATCACAATGTACTTAGAAGGTTTTTACAAATCTCTAGCAAAAGCTAAATAATAATAGGGGCATCCTCTTTTGTGCTTCCTTCGCCCACGATGCTTGCTTGAGGATCCTTCTTCTCCACAGTCACAGATCCGCCATCAGGAGATACCTCCTTATCCTTCGGAGAAGCAGGACCCGGCGGAAGGAGAGAGCCAAGAATTGGTTCTGTATCTGCCTTGGGCGGCATCTCTTCGGAATCATCCGCCACAACTATGGTAGAAGGTTTGGTTTCCTGCGTGGTTCCCTTCATCCATCTCCGTACATAATTTCGGATGTATTCCCTGACATCTGGCATTTTATTGAACTTCACCACGTCCTCTGGTTCGGGGACGACGAACTGGGGATCTGTGAAGTCAACTTCAGGATGGGCCAGGGAGAAGTACGCCATAAGCATCTCGCCATAATAAAACGCCTGTACACCCGCCGTGTATTCCGCTTCTCCGAGAGCATCCTCATGGCTTTTGGCATCAGAAGCCATCTTTGCCTTTAAACTTTTAATCTCCTCATCCCGAAGAATTAAGGCAGCTGTGGCGGAAGCTAGATTCGCGTTTGCAGAGGCAATGGTGGAATTAGCATTCGCTATCTCTTTTTCTAATTTTTCAATAGTTTCCCTATCCGCCACGTTCTGAAGAAGCCCATTTTCCCAAGTACGCAGACGGGCATACAGCTATAAAAAACAAAATGATTTAGTTCAAGATCAAAAAGTATGCAGAAGAGATTACCACTATTTACATTCTTTCTGAACTCACCGAGAGAAGCTCCGATTTCCCCTTGTGGACATGAATTGATTCGGGGATTTGGTTATAGTTCCTTTGTACCTCTCCCACCTGACCCAAGGCCTCATCCAGGTCATTCAGAAGGGATTCATTCTCAAAAGAACCTTAGGTCCCCAATTTGGCGGACCAGTACCCTCCAATATCGGGCTTCGCCATCTACACAAACAGAAAAGAGCCATACATCGCTTTAGAATCGGATGAGCAAAAGAAGAAATCAAGAGATGGACTACCTGAACAATCTTCTCAGCAGGTTTGGCGGATCGTATCGCATCCGCCATAATCTTAGCACCACCAATAGTGTTGGGCTGCCTCTTCTTCAGTGGCGGACCGTTAGCTATCTCTGTAGGACGTTTGACCGTATCGGTTTGAGGATTAGCCGCTTGACTTTTCTTACGCGCTTCATCTTCTAAAAGCTTCCTGCACGTCTCTGCAAGAGCGTGATTGGCCTTAGATACACCCCTGCCAAAGAAGACATCAAAATAATCAAGACTCCTGAAGTAACAGAAAGGTACCTTGATCAAACTGAGTAATTTTTGAATAAACAAATTGATCCTCTTCTCGGCGAATCAACGGAATGTCACTCATCATGAAGGCTAAGGCATCCGCATAAGTCCATGCATCCGCCTTGATCTGCTTCATGAGATCTGCCACCTCTTTATCACTGTTTGTTAAGATTCGCATGTCACCTGCCATATGTAGCAGACGAGAATTCCAAACTGAAGCAAAACCTAACGGTTCATCATCCTTTATCTTCACGTAGAAGAAATTCTCATCCCAGCAATGTACGTTGGACATTTTGTCGTAAAAAGGCGAGTAGACACCAAACTTGGCAAATGTAAGATAGGATTCCGACTTCCTCTTGGAAGGTTTATGAAAGGCTCTAAAGATACGTCCCGTATAAACAACGCCTAAATTTGAAGCGAGATAGCAATCCAGGGCCATGTCAAGCCAGCCATTAGGATGTAGCTAACTGACGGCAATGTCAAAGTATGAGAGGATATCCGCCATCATCTTGGGAAGAGGAAGGCGAAACCCTCTCTCCACGTGACTACAGAATACAGTGAGGAAGCCGTTAGGCGGATTGGAGGGACGTTGATGAGAAGCAGCGAGTTGGGTCTCGTAATTTTTGATCCACGGAAAGCGATCCACCAGATTCGCCAGATCCGCAGCACTCATACGAGATGGAGTGGACTCCGCTCGAGGATTCTTTTTCCTAACAGGAAAAGAAGAAGTGGCCATCGAACCCAGAAACTGGTTACGAACACTGGCCGGAACGGCACCGGAAAAAGAAGAAAAGAAAGAGGGATTTCTGGTGGAACGAGTCTGGTGATGGTTACGCGCCGAGTTATTGAACTCAGCTAGACCGGAATTAATCACACCTACAGAAGATTGGGAGTCTTCCGACAATGAAGTGGTCCAACTAAAATCTACTTCAATCTCAGGAGGAGATGTCGAGTTAAAAAGTTCAGAAGTCGACCCAGAAGATGAAGAGGAACTTCTAAACATTCAGGATAAAAAGAAAAATGCACTTACATGGAAACGCAGAAGTTTGAAGGAAATCTCTGAAGAACTTCTGGGAAAAGCTTCGAAGATGGGAGAGACGAAGAAATGAGGAAGAAAGAGAAATCAGAAGAAGAAAGGGGTTTTTGAACCTTCCTGGGACAGTGTGCCACCACACGTGTCGGCCATCAAATGGCGTTGAACAGAGTGCTCATTAATGAGGGAGCATATGACGGCGCGCAGAAGTCCAAAAGCCCTAAAGGACTTTAAAGGCATTTTAGGGGGGGCTTCTGATAACATCGAGATATTATCATGAGGACCAAAAGAGATATTCGCCTCTAAGTATGCCACGTAGCAATCTCCTAAGAGGAAGCTAGCTGGCGAATCTCCTCGGACTAGCTCTAGGAGACCCGCTGGCGGATCTCTAAGGCGAATCTCTTCATTCGCCTCCGTAACGGTTGGCCACCGGCTCGGTCATAAAAGCTCATTAAATGAATCATTAATTGCCTTACCCGCCAGGTTAGTATTAACCTGTAACCGCCATTAAATGAGCATTAATGGAGGCTTTCTAGTTACCTGGAGGTTACGAACTTCTCAACTATATATAGCCTACCATTCTAGGCTATCAAGGTACTCACACTTTCTTATACTCTCTAAGCTTTGTCAATACCGTTTATTCTCCATATTCTCTACTGACTTTAGCATCGGAGTTTCCCCCGTCGAACCCAACGACGCCCCCCACAGGGACGAGCTCCGATCAGAAATTTCTCCCTTGTTATCAGAACCTATCCAATTTGCCCCTCTCTATGAGGCGCTCTATTTCTCGAGCTAACTCCCAGCATGCGTCAGTGTCATGGCCATTTTTCCTGTGATATTTACAATAGTTTTTATGATTTTTACCATTATTGGTGTACTCCCCACCCTTTGGTTCGGGGTATGAAATGCTCCGTTTGTGTTGACTGTTCTCGATCCACATAAGAACTTCACTTTTAGAAGCATTGAGAGGTGTGAAAGAGGTGACAAACGTTGATTTGCCCTTAGAATCTCTTCGCCTGTTTCTAGAGGAAGAGTCCTGATGCTTGTCCCTGTCTCTATCTCAAGGATGATGGTGAACCTCGGCGAATGTCATCCACCTCTATGAAATCTTTACAACGTTCCATCAACTCTGCCATGCTGGTGGGTTTCTTTCGGATGAGATCTTCCTGCAAACTCTTACAGGTGGTGTTTCTCACGAAGCATTCCACAGCTACGGAGATATCTACATCAACGATTTGTATGCACAACTGGTTGAAGGTGTCTACATATTCCCGAAGGGACTCATTTGCCCTCTGCTTTAACTCGAAAAGCTTTCCAGATTTCACCATTGCAGGAATACAACCGGCGAATTTAGCGCAGAATTCCCTGCTCAACTGATCAAAGCTGTTAATCGAGCCTGGAGGTAGAGATTGAAACCACAAATAAGCCGGACCCCCTAGCATGGTGACAAACATCTTGCAAAGCACGGGCTCAGTAGCTCGGTTGAGGCTGGTCGTTTTTCGATACTTTCGAATGTGAGCTTCTGGATTATCTTTGCCTGTGTATATTGCAAGATTGGGAATCTTAAAAGCTCTGTCTGTCTCTGCCGCCTCAATCCAAGCTATGAAAGGCGAATCCCTATTGGCGAACGGGTTGTGCCTGGCATTTTCTTCATTCATACGGAGCACCAGGGCCCTTACTCTATCATCGAAATTTTCCGGATTCGCCCTGGGGCGATCTCTTCGTGGCGATCTGCTTGGAAAAGAAGAAGAGGAAGAAGAAGAACTTGAATCAGACGATGGCGAACGTCTTCCTCCATTACCACGTCCACTTCCTCCTCCGCCTCCTCCTCCACCACCACTTCCTCCCCCGTTTCCTCCACCTGGGGGAGTCGGACCGTTTCCTCCCCCCTGGCCTCCTGATGGAATATGCCCAATAGTTCCTGAAGGCGGCAACGGTGGTGGTCCACTGGCATGGGATGTTTTTTCTGGCCTTTTACTTCGTCTACGACCAATTGATGGAGGCGATCGACCACGACGGGAGGATCTCGCTCGCTGGGGCGAAGGTGACCTTGTCCGTTTATCTTTTCTCTTTTCTATGCTTCTTGCGGGTTGGCCCTTTAGATCCGCCAAGGGATAAATTCGTCCGTGGGCGCCTGGGTACATTGGACCCACCAAGATTCAACCGCGGACCCCTAGATCCGCCAGGAAGGGTCGCATCATTTCTTTGACTTCCTTCAGCGCCATCAGGAAATAACTCACGATTGATGTGCCGTTCTCCAGCCGACGTCATGGTGGTTATCATAGAATCCGTAATGTGAGCTTGGAGGAATGAAGAATTCAGGGCGCCCGGTCCAAAGTTTAACAAGGGCCGGGATGATATAGTCGATGTGGACGCCATGCTCCAATGTGGAGGTATAGTCATGAACGACCGCAGGCGATTCCCCGTCTCAGCTCCAAACCGCACACCAATGGCTTGTGCACACATGCTGATGAAAGCATCAGGGTTCATACTACTTTCAACGTGTGTTGCAGGAGCAGTTGTGTCTGTGCGACCAGCACTAGATGGTGTAACTAATGGCGTTTCGATCCCTGAAGAGGGATCCTGATCTCCTGTCGTCATAATTTCTTATTGTGAACGAAAAACCATTTGTTTGATTAAGGATTCCACGCTCACCGCACCAATGTTAACAAGGGGAGAGATTCTGGTCAACGTCCGTCCCTGTGGGGGCGTCGTTGGGTTCGACGGGGGAAGCTCCGATGCCAAAGTCAGTAAGGTGATTCAAGGAAAACAAACTGAATTGACAAGGATAGTGAGAAAAGTGTACCTCGATAGCCTAGGAGATTGGGCTATATATAGCTAGGGAGTTGTAACCTTTAGGCAACTAGAAAGTCATCATTAATGTCTCATTAATGGCGGTTGTAGACACCGAGTCGGAGGACCTATGACGAAAACCTGAAAACAAGACGGTTGAAGCGATTGATTCCGAAAGTTTCAAAAATAATAAAATAAATAAGTTACAGTCGGTCGCTGTTGTCGATCGGATAGCTCGCGAATGCTTAACGGCACGGTGCGAGTGCTTAGCGGCGGCCGGCGCGCATTCGACGACAGTCGGCGCACGCTCGACGACGCAAAGCACGCGCTCGACGTCTGTCGGACGCACGCACCCAACCATGAATAGTACGCGCTCGGTGTCCGAGCAAGGCACGAGCTTGGCGGCACGGGACACGCGCTCGTCGGCCACGGGACGTGTGCAACCGGTAGCGCGGAACACGCGTTCGGCGGTCACGACGCGTGAACGCCCGACGACGCGGAACGCGAGTTCGACGGCCGCGGGGCATGCACGCCCAACGGCGTGAGGCGCGCCCCGGTGGCCGTTGAGCGAGTGCCCAATCGCGTTGGGCGGAAGCCCAAAGGTAGGGGGACGCGAGCGCCCAACCGCGTCGGGCGGACGCCCAACGGCAGTTGGGCGATCGCCCAACGATCCTTGGGCGGCCGCCCAACAAGCCTTGGGGGGCCGCCTAACGGCTTTGGGCGACGCCCAATTTTGCTCGGGCGTCGCCCAAAGTTTCCGGGACCCGTTTCCCTATATAAGGGGCACGGATCCCAATGCAAAAGGGGGGAGGGAAATTTTTGGAGCTTTCTCACTCTAAACATTTTTAGAGAGAGAAAGTCAATTTTTTGGAGAAAATATTTTTTTTCCCAAAAAAATCCAAATTTTCCAAAGTTAAATTTTTACTAAAAAAACACAAAAAAAAAAACGGAAAATCACGACTCGTGGAATCAATCGACTTCAACTGTCAGATACCGAATTTAAGGTATTATCCGAGGACTAGACTCTTTTATTTTTTTTAATTTATTTTCTTCTTCTATTTATTTAGTTATTCATTTATTTTATCACGTTTTATTTAATTAGCATATTTATTTAATTCTCGTCTCGTGTTGAATAAAATTCGGTTTTGTTTGAAAATAAAAAACCTCGTTTTGATATCCCAATACGAACCGTGATCCGATAAAAATGTAGTTCGAGTATTGAAAACGTTGTAATTATAAGTTTTAATTCAAAGAACTTCCAAATAACGTTTTAAAATAAAAACGTCGTTTTGGAAATTTCCGTTATTGACTATGATCCATTTTTGGTAGTTCGGAAATCCAAAACGATTGAATTAGATTTAATTTAAAGCTTTTGAATAAATCTGGAAATAATTGGAGTGCTGCTGTAATTTGCAGTTTCTGTCACTAATTGCTGTTTACCGATGGATTTTCCGTCGGTAAATCTGTCAGAATGTAAAAAATGCCATTTTAGTCCATTTTTCTTAACTTTCAAGCTTTTAATCCTTTATACGTATATGTATAGTTATGTAATATATGTTTTCAAATTATTTTAGACATTTAGTATGTATAATTATTAGGATATTTTTTTATATCACTTTTCATTCTATTTTCAATTATAAGTATATGTATATATATATATTCTCTTTTTCATTATTTGAGTTATATTAGATTTTATTTTAAATGTTATTTACTTGGGCATTTTGGGGGATAATTAGTAGATATTGGGGTGAATATATATTATTTTTGACATTTAAAACTATATTAGTTATGTATATATATAGTTTTGGGATATTTTGGGCTATATCAATTATTATTAAGAAAAACTATTTTGGGGATAAATGTTATTTTGTTATTTAAGAGTTTTAGTTACTATTTTCAAATGTTTAAAGTATAAATGTGTTATGTTTAGTATTTTCATATATGTATAATATAATCTTTTTCCATTAACTTTTATTTCATATTCTCTTTTTGATTGAAATGTATATATATATGTTTATATTATTTCTTTTATTTTTTTCGACCATTTATGGGTCCCTATTTCAAATGGGCTTTATTTGGGAGTGACTTGTGATTCAATGGTTTATTGTTTTAATTATGACAAGTAAAGATTCATTAAAGAAAAGGGGAAAATAAGTCACAAAGGAGTTTTCAATTTAATTATTTAAACTAATGAATTTTTAGAGGTTCTTAATCTCAATAAATAGAGCTTTCTTGACATTTCAAAATCGTTTCTCAAAACACCACGTTTTAAAACCTTAATCCGTTCCAAAGGCGGATTAAGTGAACATGGTAATTAAAATCGCTTTCTTTGTGAATAATAGAGTTTTGAATCATTTTCCTAAAGGACAAATCATAAAATAAAATTGACTTGTATGTTTAACCACGTTTTCTTAACTAAAGGTTTTTGTCTCAAACGTTTCCAAAGCACTTGAGTCGTTCCAACGGCGACTCGAGTAAACTTCACTAATCGGGGTTTTAAAACGCACTTAAATCGTTCCAACGGTGATTAAGGTGCGAACCATGTAAATAAACTCGTTTTGGGGAAATAAGTTAGTGTAGAATAAACACACGGCATGACATTTAAATAAAGTTGTAAATAAATCACTTCTTTCTTCCCCCTTCTCTGTGTATGTACAATATAAATGGGTGATTCTTTACTAATATGGCTTTTCAATAATATATGCTCAAAACGGTTTCTAAAAAGAGAAAGAAAAGGTTTCAAATGAATTTTAAACTTAAAGAAGTATACGATTAGTCCGTTATCGCCTAACATGCTGAGTAGGAGGCCGGTGGTTCATAACCGGGCGATGTCGGGGTGCCTAGTAGCCTTTCTCCGGAAACGAGCTAGCCTTCTCAGCTCGTACCTAAGTTTCCCGAACCCACACCGGTCTCCCGCAAGGGATCGGTGTTCATTTTCCCATTCGTGGGTGGCGACTCTTCCATATCTCCGAGCTCCGGTCCTGCCGAGCAGCTTGATTCCACGATTGGTTGCTTTCGGCGCCAATCACCGCTTACGTCGCCATGAGGTTGTCCACCCCCCGGTCCGCCCGGGAGATTAGGCCGCGGCACCTCGTCTAACAAGTGGCGACTCTGCTGGGGAAGCGAGAAATTTGATTCCGGAAGGCGTGTATTAAGCCCTTAACGGGGACGGATCGTATTACTTCTTTTCGTATGCATTCATGTGCATTATTGCAAACCTTTTGGGTAATTTCCGCGAAACCTCTAGCGAGAGTCCATTCGTCGCTCGAAAGAGGCTAGTGTAAGTTCCCTCTTACAGTAAGGCGCCAAAGGGTCCCCATCCATTCGTTAGGGGCGAATTTGTGCGGTCCTGTGAGGTCCCGCGCTCAGCCGTGTCAGCATATAGTAGCCTTAGAAGTTTCCATAGGATTACCCGTTACTATTTTTGATGTGATAAATGAATCAGTTCGTGTTTTCAAACCGCCATGATACGTGTCTAATCCTAAAATATGTAAAGAAAATGAGATGATGCGTTAATATATACTCGTGAATCGACATACTAATTACCCTAAAACATCGAAACGATTTGAACTAAAGACGACTTAGTCATCTCATATGAATGAACATGTGCGGCCCGCCTTGTCCCTTTCGGTGTCCCGACGAAGGCACATGTTCAGAAAATGCGTTATGACGTAAGCACGTATTAGTATGAATTGGTTTGGTGTTAAGGATAGTTATATCTCGATTCAAAAAGACTATATTAACAGTAGCCGTTATTCATATTCTTTAATAAATTAGGATAGAATGAGATCATAACGAAACGAAAATAAAGAACATTTCTGTTTCGAACGACCCTGGTATAACGTGAAAAGTTTCGCATAAGTAGCCCGTCCCTTCCGAATAAAAGACGAGCTTTTACGTTATGCCTCGTGTCGTTCTTAAGAGAAATGGATGTGTCCGCAAAGGTGAATAAGAAAAGAAAAGAAAAGAAAAATGAACTAAACGACCAAAATCATTCCGAGTCTACGATATATACCAATCCCGAGGGTAGTTAAAGAAAATAAACCAATACCGTTGAATACGTGCCTCGAACGAGTGTATACCTCGTTTAAAATCTCGAAGCCGAATCAAACCAAACCGCATAATCGCGCCATATGGACGAGACTGTGGGTTTTGACTAACGACTCGATCATTTCGACCGTTACCAAAACTGCAAGAAATATGGCCCGATGTACATGTTTGCTTAATTCGCGCCCAAATGAAAAAGAACGGTGATATCCTCGAACAAACACGCGATTCGACGAAATGTTGATTTTCTATAACCACGCTAAGATGATATATCCCGTAAATTGGAAAGAATAAAGATTTGTTGCTAGCCGAAAGATTACCGTGCGCTCAAATAAGACTCGCCGTCTTTTCACGTAGCTAAAATGAGCAAACGGATCCTCGACGCTAAAAACAAACACGTTACGCGATGAATCCGTTCCCTAAATTCAAAAGTGATTCCATCACTAAATAAACGCATGATTACGTCTCTCGATAGATTCAAAAGATCCCGTTGTAAATCCAAAAATCGAGACACGAATCCACGTGAATAAAAGGGAACGAGTCATGGACGATAACGAACGATTGGACTAGAAGAATAACTCGAACCACGTCTAAAAAACTGAGATGCGCTCAAAGGGAGTCAAAACCCGAACTAATGCGTCTCGCGAAAGGACAAAAGACGAGTTATTCCGAACGAACAATCCAACTTGGTCGATTTCTTAGTCACTGAACGTGGTACATCAAAACGAACTGTATTGTCTGATGAGTGATTTATTTTTCCGCAATAATCGACGGTATCACGCGTCCTCTGCACCATGTTGTGAGCCCATACCAAAATCCTAGGAAAGAGACTTGGACCAGCGAGTGTGTGGAGGAATAAGGATGGAAGAGAGATGATGTGATGATTGTGATTATTATCTAACGTTTTCTTATTGCAATCTAATTACGCGTTATGTACGATTTTCGCTAACTAGTTTGTTCGTATGGATTTCTATCTGTTTGTACATCAATCGAGTCAGATTTAAGTCATAATGCATCCTATGCCTAACAAATCATTGCAGTCGTACCATATAGAGCGTTGCATGCTGACCAAATTGTGTGCAGCTATATTAGGTTTCATAGACTTAGGACATATTTATTAGGAATGTGAGAAAGAGTCGACCCCAACGTCGCGTGTCATTCTAGAGGCATACTAGTTATGTCGTGACGTATCCTATACGTCTTTGCCTTATCATACCTAGGTGCTGGGATGCATCATATGCGTCCTTGGCACGTCTCGTGCATCTTCACCGTGTCATTTGTATGCTAGCTAGGAGGCATGTCCATTATGTTGTGACGTATCCCATCCGTCTTTGCCTTAGCATACTGTATGTATGGTAGCTTACCTCGTACATTTCTCTCGTATCCCAGGCACTAGTCAGAAGGTACAACCCTTATGTCATGGCGTATCCCATACGCCTTTGTTTTGGCATACCCCGTATATCACGACACCTCTAATACGTCCTTACCCTGTCAAGAGGCGTACTATTCTCTGGAGGCGTGCCCGCTATATCCTTGCTGCGTCGTGTCATCACGTGTCCACCCGTCATGAGTCCCACCTGTCATGGGGTGATGTATTCCTTGCATCTTTACTTTATCATACTCCATGAGACGTAACGCACCCCATGCATCTTCCATTAATCATTCAGACACCGATCAAGAGGCGTACCTATTATGTCGTGACATATCCCATATGTCTTTTCCGTGTTGTGCCTCGTATATTATGACCCATTCCTTGTGTCTCTACCATGTCATTACACACCGGTCAAAAGGTGTGCTATATGTGTCATAACGCATCCTGTACATCTTCGCCTCATTCCTTGCGCCAAGCGAGGGGCATGAGTTGCATGCCCCATATGTCAGGGCATGTCAGGTGCTTGTTCACCATGCTATGTATGTTAGATGAAAGGCATACCATTTGGGTCGTGATGTATCCCATACGTCCTTCCCTTGTCCCATCTTCCATATCGTGAAGTGTCCCAGGCATCTCCATCACGTCAGCTATAGACTAGTCAAGACATGTACTCGATGCATCGCCGTGCATCGCGTACGTCCGGGTATTGCCAAGGTCGTACATCGCGACAGGTCGCACATGCGTCTTCCATATCAGATACGCTAGTCTAGAGCCATACCCCGTATATCATGATTTGAGTTCTCGCCTTGCGAGGTGTCTGACAGAAGATGTACCCCATACATCACAATGTATCTCGCGTCTTTACCATGTCTTGCATGCCCGTCAAAAGGTCTACCCCACATGTTGTGATGTGTCTCATATATTAGTCCGGAGGAGCACCTTTAGACCTTGAGGTATTCCCAACGTCTTTGTCATGTTATACTTTGTGTGGGATATGCCGCGCACATCTTTATCGTCCTCTTTATACCATTAGGGGGTATGCCAGGTGCATCGTGGCATATCACATGCATCTTTTCCACCGTGTTTAAGTTATCCGGAGACATGTCCCATGTGTCACGACGTACTCCGCCTCCCTCTATCATGGTTAGGAATAATGTTCGTTAGATATGCATCCTAGCTAGATCCAAACTGCTTGGTGGTCGTACCTCGTTTGTCATAACATTCGCATCGTGGGGCAAATTCTGTTCACTTTTCGCATGGTCGACTCGAGATGTACTATGTGTGTCGCCACATCACCGATAACTTATCGATAGTTCAAAAAAAGAAACATTGTCATGGCATCGGTTCCTCCCGAGACTCAAATTAACCATTCGTCACATGTCTCATACACGTCCTACTTATGTCTCAAGACATACCATGTATGTCGCTACGCCTTAGCCAACACATCTCAAGATTATGACTGGTACCTTGATCTCAAATAGAACCATAATCTCACGGGTCGTCATCACCTCCCTTTCGTATCTCAAGACATACCCACGGATGTCGCCACACTATACACAATGACTAAGTGATTCCAAATTACGTTGTTGTATTATCCATGCCCCTCACCTCGTAGGTTGCCATCATGACCTTTGCACGCTAAGACATGCCACGTGTGTCGGTGTTCCGTGCACCTATACTCCAAAGTTACGTGGTTGTAAGATCGAAAACTTAGGGTCGGGTGAACTGTTTCACACGAATCTCGTTTACCTGTCGTCATTCGCATCTGGGGAGGTAGTCCATACGTAGCACCTCCGTATTTCAAAATTATGGGCAATACCCTGAGCTTTGAAACGAACCGTTGACTGGTATGTTGTCCACGCTTCCCATTTGTACCTTCAGGTGCGCCATGTGGGTCGTCATAATTACACCATCCCACTGTCCGGACCTCAGGTTCGCATTGACCCTCTGACGCACGCTTCACACGAAGTCATGGTGTCACATCCGCGTTTTAACTGGCACCTTATATGTCACCTCGTCACATCTAATAAATCCATTGCACTAACCTCTTAGCTAGTAGGTCATCCTCATGCCCCATTAGTACTCTCGGCCGTACCTTGTATATCGACACGTCATTGTACTAAAGTAACCCGCGCATCCTTGGCCTTCTTGAGACACGCTGTCGCATCTTCAAAAATGGGCAAATCGATATGAGACATACCAGGTGTATCATCATATATCGTAACACGTCAGTATTCCAAACATGTGACACTAGTCCTTCGAACACGTATCAGCTTTCGGTGCATATCCCGTATGTCACCGTTTGTGCCTTAGTCATACGTTGGGCCTTGTCAAAATGTGCCCCACATGTCGCCTTATCATTGACAATATTTGTAGCCCACGAATATGTCATTAGGCTATCCAATTCTGGACCGACCTTTGACGCGTGTTCCGTATATCATCCCTCGCACCTTACTCATATATCAAAGACTGAGTCGTTTATACCATCCAGTCAGGGTTAAGCTTGTGGCACACACCCATATACGCGGTTCGGTACGTCCTGTTCGCATGTCAAATGTCGAGTCACTCATGTCATTGAGTTCCAGTCGAATCTGGGGCAAGTTCATATATGTCATCACGTGCATCTTGCTTACACCCCCAATGTCGAGTCATTTGTATCGACAAGTTCAAGTTGAACTTTTAGCCCGTACCTGTCATATAGAGTGATTCATGTCATCAAGTCCAAGTCACACCCTTAGGCACGTACCCTATGGGCCGTCTCGAGCATCCCGCTCATACCTTGACACACTGAGTCGTTCATATCGTGAGGTTCCTGTCAAACTCTTGACGTATGCCCTGTAAATTGTCACTCATATCTTGAGTACGCCTCAAACAGCGGTTTGTTTATGTTGTCAAATCCTCGACACGCTCCCCTTACACCCTTGGTATTATTGTCTATGCGCCCCAAACTCCGAATTGCCTTATTTACGAGTCTAAGACATATGCCCTATGTGTCCTTATTTGGGTCTTGCTCATATCAGTAGTATCAAGTTGTTTATACCGCGGCTAAGTCCAACATTTGGCACTTATCTCGAAGGTCTTGGTTTGCGTCCTCGTTGCTCTTCGAGTTGTTCATAGTAATAGGTTCCAGTCATCTCAAATATCGGTGATGAACCCAATCCGTCGTAAATATCCACATAAGATCTTTAGGGATTCTCATAAAACATATCGTCATCAGGTTCGCGCTATGAAACAAATTGACCTTCGACACGTACCAGGTAAGTCGTCGTTTCTGTCTCGTTGATACCTCGATCGGATTAGGACACTTCTCATTCTACCAGACGCACCGATGTCCGCAAATTCATTGAGGTATTTGGGGTCTCTAGCTTAAGTTAATCCTTGAACCGCACCCTGCGTGTCGGTATCGTGTCTAGCTGACACTTCCAATGTTGTTAGAAGGTACCTCTTGAGTCATCTCTGTGCTTCATCCACACCCAAAGTTGGTCAGATAATACGTGTGTAGTATGCGTACCCTATTCGTGTCTCGTACCTAGCATGTTGGATTTCCCCCACTATGGTCGAAATCCCAAAATCAAGCCATCATATCGTTCGTGAGTTGCGTATAAGTAAATCATGGGGGCACATCAATTGGGACTCCCATCCTACCGTTTGGCTACCTCTAAGGCATACAACGTACGTGACCGTATTCCCTAAATGCACCATGTCTCAAACCACTCTGCCCAGGCACTAGTGAGTCGAGTAGGAGTTAATAATTGGCACATACCTCGTATGTTGACATATGCATCCTATTCGAACCTCGAGTATCAGGTATTCCGTGTGCATTATCCCGTCAAATAATACCCATCATCGTAATAGTTGCTTTCCAGGAGAAGCTAACAATCGGCGCACATCACGTATGTCACTCGAGTTTCCCATATGCCTTAACCTGTTTAGGGCATGTCCCGTGCGTCACCACTTTCTGCATAACACACCAAGGTTCCGTTGGTACGTCTACGTATTAGTGTCTTGGGTTTAAACTAACCATCGACCCACACCCCATATGCGGTGGTCTCGTCCCGTTTGCTTCTAGTTTAGGACACACCCTCTATGCCGGCGTGTTTCAGGAAACTTGTGTTTCCCAGAAAGACGTTTCCCTGTTATCAGTATCAATACCAAGTAAACTATGGACAAGTGCCCCGCATGTCTCCGTCACGGTCTATTGGAGTCTCGGACATACCATGAGCGTCACATCAGTCCATGTAACACCGTGTATCTTCGAAGTACGTCATTGCTACCAATGATGGCAATCCCTCACATACACCTCATGCATGGTCGCTTAGGTTGTTCTTTTTAGATCGTGAGTCGTATCAATGTACCAAGTATGTCATCAGGGTACACTCTCATTTACCTAGCGTCCTAGGGAATTCTACTTATCATGAGGGTCGTCTCAATCTCACAAGTGTCAGTCGTGTCAAGCGTCATTCAACATTGTACATCTTATAAAGCATTGCAAGGTAAACTTATAGGGTTCGTACTAATGTGTGTATAACAGTTGAAATGGTTTCAGGCATCGGCACTTCCAAACAGGTAAGTTAGCACAAACGATCAAAGTACTGCCGACGGCTCTGGTAAAAAAAAGAGAAAAAAAGGGTTTAGCTCTAGTCAAATCATGTTTATGTTGTGAGAAATAAAGCGCAGACCACGAATCATGCATAAATCATACATCCATCTATAGGAGGCACAAATAGATAGCTTTAGCATTCGAATCGCACGTGCATCATCAAAATTCATAATGCCTAAAAAGCTCCACTCACCGATCCTTTCTCTTTCCTTGTTAGAAACCCAACTCATGGCCCAGTCCAGCAATTCAAACCACAATCTTGAGAGCCGTGTGCAAGGGGCTTTAGCCAAATACATCTTTTCTGATGAGTTCAAACGTGCTCTTAATGATCCGGAGAATACTAAGGATAAGGGGGTTGAAAATTCCCAAGAGATGATAGGAGATTTCAATCTCAGAGCAGAAATCGAGCGAGTTCTTCCCGATATCCTTGCTTCAGATGAATTCAAGATAGAGCTGAAAAGGTTGGTCAGGGAGGTCCTAAGCGAGTCACTGGTTGCGGAGATCCCGAAAGCCGTTGTGGAGAAACCTATTTTCCAGCTCGCGTCACAAGTTAATCCACAAACATTCACTCCACCAAGGGTAGTCTCACACCATATTTCACGAACACAACAAGATCCACATCATTGGGGACATGGGATTACCAGGGTTGTTCGCCCTCCGTCGCCCACTCAGTATAGAAGGGAGGAAAGGGAATTCTCCACTTTCACCTAACCCTTGTTTGAAGTGTTGGAGGGTCTACGAATGCGTGACATACTTCACCCTCTACCAGCCATGGGAGGTCAAACCACTGAATTAGTCAAACGCGGGGGCTACTGCCACTTCCACCAGAAATATGGTCACGAAACAAACACTTGCATGAGGTTGAAACATGAAATCCAAGATCTCATCGAAGCTGGAAAGATAAGTGATCTAGATCTTTCTCAACAGATGAAGCCTTCGACTTGTTCCTTGAATGGCGAAGTCTACAACGGATCAGGATAATCTAAAGAAGAAGTTCCCGAGATTGAGGACACCTATGAAGTGAGAGAATCTGAAGCTTCTTGAAATAGCATGAGAGAGAGGAGTGCACTTGTAGTCTTTATCCTTGTCTTTTATTTTTATCTTTTATTCCACAAGAGGTTATTAACCTCCTTTTGAATTCAATGAAATTTCGTTTCCGCAAATTTATCCTAAACATACGTACTTACATTTGATATCTACTCAATTGAGATATTCCCGCTTCTATCACGGCACGGACATAAGCTCTAGAATATACTTATTGCTCAGTACCTAACCACTGAAGAGAGAAAATTAAAAGAGTAAAAAAAAACAAAAAAATCATGAGAAACGATTCCCTGACTCTACGATGATAAGTCGGGCGTTGACCCATCAAACGAAGGGTTCTCACCGGCTTTTGCCACAAAGAAGATTGAGCGACAATCAATAAAGTCCAAAAGAACAAGTGCATGAGTGCACCATTCAGAACAAGACGGGGGCAACTAACCTATCAACGATAAAGGACCCTGCTCCAGGATCAATGAAAAGGTTCAGATCTATGATGACAAAAAAAAAAAAAAAAGAAGGCCAATGCTGAAAAGGCTCAGTGGCAAAGTCAAGCCAATCAGAAGTAAGAGAAAATTATCAAGTAGACGTAACTAGCCGAGGGGCGTCAAGGGGACAAGAGTGGTTGACATTGCCCAGCAAATGGGTGATCAAATGTATGAGAAAAGCTCACTTTAACGAAGAAAGATCAAATGCGTAGGCGAATGAAGCTAAAGGCGGCGACAAAGTTTAGAACTTTAATCAATCTCGAGGGAACCGGGGAATCCTTCTCATAAAAAAAAAAGAAAAAAATTCCCGATAGGTTGAAAACCCGCAAAGGGCGGCCTATGCAACAATAAGGGACATCCGAGTGGGTGAAAACTCGAAAGGGCACTCATTTGAAAATTCCGGGATAGCAAAAGGAGAGGATTAAAATAACTGAGATATGAAAACCCGAAAGGGCATACTTTAGTGACAGTGGTTAATGAACTGAGCAATGAACAATTCAATTCATGCTTGCCAAGTGCTTTATTTAAGCTAGACGGTTGCATTTGCAATGAAAACACCCGCATCAATAGACACCCCATCTCAACTAAAGTCGCCTTGACACCCATGAACCGATCCAAAATCCAAAAAAAAAAAACTAAAAAAAAAAAAAAGACTATTCCTCTCTCCCATGCTCCATGAAGTCTGGTTCCTCCGCTCCTATGTTGTCCTCTCAAAGGTCAAATTTCGACCAAAGCGTCTCTCTTCCATAGCTACTCCCAACGGCAGCATCCCTAGTCTGGCGTACATGAAATCTCGCCTCGAGTTGGCAGGGGCATACACCCGCATCAACTTCTAACCTACACCAAGACGGTAACTTTAATCGGGGGCACGGCCCTACAATCAGATCAACGTCCATCTCACTCCGGAAGCTTCTCCATTAACGAAGGCATCGGGCATGAACTCATCGTCAAATGATTAGCATAGAAATGGCCCGTGGATATAAAACCCCCTGTCCTATCCGGTATCATTCACATTCACAATCAAAAAAAAAAAGAAGAAAAATTGAACAAAAAAGAGTTGGATTGAAAACCTCAAAAGGGGCGATCCAAGCAAAAGGAGAGATAGAGAAAATCAGTGAGATATAGAAAAGATGAATTGAAAACCCCTAGGGGCAGTTCATGCAAAAGGGGAGATAGAGAACATCGGAGAGATCCCGTTGAGTTGAAAACCCGAAAAGGGCAGCTCAGGCAAAAATTAGGGGAAAATGAATACGTCAAACTCTGGTTAAGAGCGAGAGCCCCTTTGACACAAGCGCATCAAGACCAAATCCTCATCCTTACAACCCTTGGTTTCAAACTTAACCTCACCCTCATCCTCACACTCCTTGGGGACAGCCCGAAACATCATTTCTCGATCTGAAGCTACGAAAATCCTCCAAGCCTATGAAAAGGGAATCCATCCGAGCATCTCATCCACATGTACATAGTTTGCATTTCCACATGTCCATGCATCCATATAAAGTAAAACACATAGGCCACACGTATGCACATTCAAACACACGCACGGTCACCTGCATACGCACATATAAGGGTTTACATGCATCCATAGATTAGGCTACATCCGCCCATCTATATGCATCACTACATACCTCCCCCTGACACAAGATCATCAAAACCAAATCCTCATCCTTGCAACCATTGGTTTCAAACTTATCCTCACCCTCATCCTTGCACACTTTAGGGATGGCCTGAAGCATCATTTCTCGATCTGAAGCTACCGAAATCCTCCAGCCTATGAAAAAGGAATCCACTCGACCATCTCATCCACACATACATAGTTTGCATACACATATGTCCATACATCCGCATAAAGCAAAACGCATAAGCCACACTTATGCACATTCAAACACACGCACAGTCACCTGCACACACACACACATAGTTGCTTACACGCATCCATAGACTAGGCTACATTCACCCCATCTATATGCATCACTACACACCTGCGGTCGATTTAGAGACTGGGGTTGCTTTTGAGCCATTTTACCCGCGGTCATGGACCAGGATTGCTTTTGAGCCATTTTACCCACGGTCGTGGACCAGGGTTGCTTTTGAGCCATTTTACCCACGGTCGTGGACCAGGGTTGCTTTTGAGCCATTTTACCCGCGATCATGGACCAGGGTTGCTTTTGAGCCACTTACCCGCGGTCGTGGACTAGGGTTGCTATTGAGCCTTTTTGCCTGCGGTCGATTTAGAGATCAGGGTTGCTTTTGAGCCATTTTACCCGCGGTCGTGGACTAGGGTTGCTATTGAGCCTTTTTGCCTGCGGTCGATTTAGAGATCAGGGTTGCTTTTGAGCCATTTTACCCGCGGTCGTGGACCAGGGTTGCTATTGAGCCTTTTTGCCTGCGGTCGATTTAGAGACCAGGGTTGCTTTTGAGCCATTTTACCCGCGGTCATGGACCAGGGTTGCTTTTGAGCCACTTACCCGCGGTCGTGGACTAGGATTGCTATTGAGCCATTTTGCCTGCGGTCGATTTAGAGACTAGGGTTGCTTTTGAGCCATTTTACCCACGGTCATGGACCAGGGTTGCTTTTGAGCCACTTACCCGCGGTCGTGGACTAGGGTTGCTATTGAGGCATTTTGCCTGTGGTCGATTTAGAGACTAGGGTTGCTTTTGAGCCATTCTGCCTACGGTCGATTTAGAGACCAGGGTTGCTATTGAGGCATTTTACCAGCAGTCGATTTAGAGACTAGGTTCCCCAAAAAGAGCGTCTGTTCGCGACCGATTTAAAGGCAAAGACGGGACAAACCAGACAAAGATCGAAGACAAGGTCGGAGCATGCGGCATGGAGATCAGGTATTCTTCCTCCTACTCTTCACGTGTCTTTTACTTTCATATGTTTTACATTGCATGTGTTATGTTAGCAAAAAAACGTTTTCAAAACACACACATCACTGTCAAAATAGAAAAGTAGGGGCAACTGTAGACACCGAGTCGGATGACCTGTGACGAAAACCTGAAAACAAGACGGTTGAAGCGATTGATTCCGAAAGTTTCAAAAATAATAAAATAAATAAGTTACAAAGAGATGGTTACGACCAGCTAGAATAGAATTTCGAGCTGCTAGAAGGTTTATGAAGTTAGAGCTTAGCTTAGCGTTCGTTACCTCTTCAATAGAGTCGGTCGCTGTTGTCGATCGGATAGCTCGCGAATGCTTAACGGCACAGTGCGAGTGCTTAGCGGCGGCCGGCGTGCATTCGACGACAGTCGGACGCACGCTCGACGATGCAAAGCACGCGCTCGACGTTTGTCGGACGCACGCACCCAACCATGAATAGTACGCGCTCGGTGTCCGAGCAAGGCACGAGCTTGGCGGCACGGGATGCGCGCTCGTCGGCCATGGGACGTGTGCAACCGGCAACGCGGAACACGCGTTCGGCGGTCACGACGCGTGAACGCCCGACGACGCGGGGCGTGCACGCCCGACGGCGCGAGGCGCGCCCCGGCGGCCGTTGAGCGAGTGCCCAATCGCGTTGGGCGGAAGCCCAAAGGTAGGGGGGACGCGAGCGCCCAACCGCGTCGGGCGGACGCCCAACGGTAGTTGGGGGCGCGCGCCCAACCGCGCGTTGGGCGCTCGCCCAACGCTGTTGGGCGACCGCCCAACTATTGTTGGGCGGCCGCCCAACAATGTTGGCCGGTAGCCCAACGTGATGTTGGGCGGCCGCCCAACGGCTTTGGGCGACGCCCAATTTTGCTCGGGCGTCGCCCAAAGTTTCCGGGACCCGTTTCCCTATATAAGGGGCACGGATCCCAATGCAAAAGGGGGGAGGGAAATTTTTGGAGCTTTCTCACTCTAAACATTTTTAGAGAGAGAAAGTCAATTTTTTGGAGAAAATATTTTTTTACCCAAAAAAATCCAAATTTTTATTTAATCGGCTTCAACTGTCAGATACCGAATTTAAGGTATTATCCGAGGACTAGACTCTTTTATTTTATTTTATTTATTTTCTTCTTCTATTTATTTTTTATGTTATAGTTTTTATTTATTTAGTTATTCATTTATTTTATCACGTTTTATTTAATTAGCGTATTTATTTAATTCTCGTCTCGTGTTGAATAAAATTCGGTTTTGTTTTAAAATAAAAAACCTCGTTTTGATATCCCAATACGAACCGTGATCCGATAAAAAGGTAGTTCGGGTATTGAAAACGTTGTAATTATAAGTTTTAATTCAAAGAACTTCCAAATAACGTTTTAAAATAAAAACGTCGTTTTGGAAATTTCCGTTATTGACTATGATCCATTTTTGGTAGTTCGGAAATCCAAAACGATTGAATTAGATTTAATTTAAAGCTTTTGAATAAATCTGGAAATAATTGGAGTGCTGCTGTAATTTGCCGTTTCTGTCACTAATTGCTGTTTACCGATGGATTTTCCGTCGGTAAATCTGCCAGAATGTAAAAAATGCCATTTTAGTCAATTTTTCTTAACTTTCAAGCTTTTAATCCTTTATACGTATATGTATAGTTATGTAATATATGTTTTCAAATTATTTTAGACATTTAGTATGTATAATATTTAGGATATTTTTTTATATCACTTTTCATTCTATTTTCAATTATAAGTATATGTATATATATATATTCTCTTTTTCATTCATTTGAGTTATATTAGATTTTATTTTAAATGTTATTTTCTTGGGCATTTTGGGGGATAATTAGTAGATATTGAGGTGAATATATATTATTTTTGACATTTAAAACTATATTAGTTATGTATATATATAGTTTTGGGATATTTTGGGCTATATCAATTATTATTAAGAAAAACTATTTTGGGGATAAATGTTATTTTGTTATTTAAGAGTTTTAGTTACTATTTTCAAATGTTTAAAGTATAAATGTGTTATGTTTAGTATTTTCATATATGTATAATATAATCTTTTTCCATTAACTTTTATTTCATATTCTCTTTTTGATTGAAATGTATATATATATATAAGTTTATATTATTTCTTTTATTCTTTTAGACCATTTATGGGTCCCTATTTCAAATGGGCTTTATTTGGGAGTGACTTGTGATTCAATGGTTTATTGTTTTAATTATGACAAGTAAAGATTCATTAAAGAAAAGGGGAAAATAAGTCACAAAGGAGTTTTCAATTTAATTATTTAAACTAATGAATTTTTAGAGGTTCTTAATCTCAATAAATAGAGCTTTCTTGACATTTCAAAATCGTTTCTCAAAACACCACGTTTTAAAACCTTAATCCGTTCCAAAGGCGGATTAAGTGAACATGGTAATTAAAATCGCTTTCTTTGTGAATAATAGAGTTTTGAATCATTTTCCTAAAGGACAAATCATAAAATAAAATTGACTTGTATGTTTAACCACGTTTTCTTAACTAAAGGTTTTTGTCTCAAACGTTTCCAAAGCACTTGAGTCGTTCCAACGGCGACTCGAGTAAACTTCACTAATCGGGGTTTTAAAACGCACTTAAATCGTTCCAACGGTGATTAAGGTGCGAACCATGTAAATAAACTCGTTTTGGGGAAATAAGTTAGTGTAGAATAAACACACGGCATGACATTTAAATAAAGTTGTAAATAAATCACTTCTTTCTTCCCCCTTCTCTGTGTATGTACAATATAAATGGGTGATTCTTTACTAATATGGCTTTCCAATAATATATGCTCAAAACGGTTTCTAAAAAGAGAAAGAAAAGGTTTCAAATGAATTTTAAACTTAAAGAAGTATACGATTAGTCCGTTATCGCCTAACATGCTGAGTAGGAGGCCGATGGTTCATAACCGGGCGATGTCGGGGTGCCTAGTAGCCTTTCTCCGGAAAGGAGCTAGCCTTCTCGGCTCGTACCTAAGTTTCCCGAACCCACACCGGTCTCCCGCAAGGGATCGGTGTTCATTTTCCCATTCGTGGGTGGCGACTCTTCCATATCTCCGAGCTCCGGTCCTGCCGAGCAGCTTGATTCCACGATTGGTTGCTTTCGGCGCCAATCACCGCTTACGTCGCCATGAGGTTGTCCACCCCCCGGTCCGCCCGGGAGATTAGGCCGCGACACCTCATCTAACAGCGGTTACAAGTTTTCTTTAACCTGGCGGTTAGCTAATTGATAGCTCATTAATGATCTTTTATGGCCGAGTGGGCGGCCAGCAGATCTCTCAGAGCTGGTCTGTGGAGATCCGCCCGCCGGATTCCCCTTAGGGTTTTACTACGTGGCGTACTTTGAGGTGAATATCCCTTTTGGTCCTTGGGATAATATCTCGATGTTATCATTCTTAAATATAAAGACGTTAACACAAAGGATCGGTTTTAGTAAGAAATTTTAGTCTTAATTCTGAAGTTACAGAATTTATGCAAAGCCTAGATTCGTACTAAACAAAAACATTGAGTCCTAACCCACAAGTTATCTCTATAAGGAAATTAAAAAAGGCAATAAAAACGGGATAGTTGAAAATTTGACGAGAACTTGAAAGTACACCTTTTAAACCCGAATTCTTGTGAGATAATTTTGAGCCTAAAGGAGTTCGTACGAGAACTCTATTTCTTTCACAATTTTTCGAGAGCTTTGACTTCACTCGACTCATAGAGTTTGCACCTAATACCGGGTTAAGTACATTATTTTGGTTAAAATGGCAATAGATGATAAAACGAACCCACTTAGTCTAATTCTTTTCTTAAATTATTTTTCTCGTTTTCATTAACCTTTAGGAAACCCCCTCGAGCCTATTAACCGACTTTTTTTGTTAATACATTTTTAACATTTAACCCTTTTTCCTCTTGTTTAAATACCAACAAAATCAAATCGCACCCGAAACAAGCCAAGGCCTTGATAAGTAAGCACCATAAGCTTTCGAAATCGTTTTTGTGCCGCTCTCAAAATAAAAAGAAAAAGAAAAACACAATAAAGAGCAAAAGGCATTCTCAAGCTCCACCCGAGCAATTTCGAGTTATATTTTACGAACTCGCCAAGGCCAAAATAAAAACACGGTGCGATCATCAAAATGGTGTTTGAACTCGAGTTTTTAAAAATTAACCACTAAAAAGCCACCCACATTACAACCCCCCTCCGGGTTCATTTTTAATATTGCCTAGACCATAACATAGGAGGAAAACCCGGATAAAAATGCAAACTCAAAGTGACTTCGAGTAAGTGCAAAAAAGAGTGCAAAAACACCGACCCACCAAAATTTGAGCGTAAGAGTGAAATCCCTTGGGGAGGTACTATCGGGTTCTCAAAAGATAATCAACCCCCGTTAATATTGCCTATTAAATTTGATCATGGAGGTTTCAAACAAGTTTTGGTCACTCATTTGTTTGCGTAGGTACTTGCCGAAAACTTTGCATAAAACTTTAGCTTCGGAATCACGCACTTGGTAAAACCAACCGACGGTTTGTTTCTTAATAATCTCAATCCCTTGTCTTCCGATTTCTTTTACTTGAGGACAAGTAAAACTTTAAAGTCCGAGGAGGTTTGATAGGGGCGTTTCGTCCCTATCTTTTAGCGTGATTTACGGTTTAATTTTAGATGAAATAAATAAGTTTAATTGCAAAAATAGAGTGTTTTAATAAAATAATGAAATAAAAATAAATTCCGTACTTTCGGTTAATTTTCCTTATTTTTGATTAATTTAGAAAATAAAACGTTAAGCTAACTCAGCCCTCGAGAATTGTATTTCAGGTATGAGCAAGGAGCGAAAATCCACCGACATACGCGGGGCGTATCACCCTTCACGCGAGGCGTGGAACACTTGGTCAGAAATAATTGTTCAATCCACAGGCACCACGTGGGATCTACTCACCGATACGCAGGGCGTATCAACCTCTACGCGAGGCGTATGACATATGTCAGAAATGATAAACCTAATCCTGAAAGTTAGACCGCATGGTCTCCCAGAGTCAACTGCTCCTATGCGGGGCGTCCTACCTTACACGCGGGGCGTGTAAGGAAGTTCTTCGACCTAAAAGACTCAGAGACTTATTTACGCGAGGCGTGCTTCAGCTACGCGGTGCGTAAAAGACCCAATTCAAGCAATAAAATCTCAGAAACTCAAACACGCGAGGCGCATCCCAGTCTACACGGGGCGTGGTTGAGACAACAAGATCTGGATTTGGTCCACATGCAGGAGATTTCTGACGGAATGGGCAAATACACGGGGCGTCACCCACCATACGCGAGGCGTGTAATGGGAAATCTGCAAAAAATCATGTTCCTCCATGCTTATATCTTGTGAAATTACAACTCTACCCCTAGCTTGATGTGTATAAATAGGAGTGACTAGCACTCATTTAAGGACACCAATCCTTTGATATACAATTGTTAATATAGTTTAAGTTCTTATTATATAGTTTGATATTTTATTTTTCATAGCAAAACTCTTCCACCTTGAGAGCTTGTTCGTTGATTCCGGCGTTCCGTCAAAGTTCCGTTCCATCTCCGTTCACCAAGCTCGAAAGCTCCACCTCCAAGTCCTAAGAGATGGTCTTGAGTTAGGTTAGCTAGTTCCGAGGGTGGATTCTTCCCTTTTCACTTGCTAATTAGCTTGTACTCTTCCTATGTACTAGGCTTGGTTGTATTTCATATTCTCATTCTCCATATTTATAATTCATGATTAATAATCTCTTTTTCTATATATGTGTTGATGTTTGCTACTTGTTTTGATACTCGTAATTGATTATTGTGTAGGAGAACGCGATTTTCGACGCCATTCGGGCTATCTTTAGGGATTCATATAGGTGTTGCCTTACCGGAAGTGACGCTCCGAAAACCGTAGGAATTGACAAACCACAGAACTTATGGGCCCTAATTTCTGGTCCCAAGCATTAGACACGCCTTGACTAGGAACCACGTAGTCTAAGTACTTCACGGGTCGGTCACACTACACGTAGTCGTCATTGCAAGAGTAAATCATTAACCGTATATATATATTGGGAGTCATTGTTTGTCATATTTATAACTTATCGCCATCCATATCATTTCGTAGAGTTTTGTTATATAAATTTGTCTCACCCGTAGTTAGGAGTAGTTTGTAGTTGTTCCCCGAATCAACTCAAAGTATTCACCGCTTAGATAACATATAAAACCGAGTCGTTTAATACTTGTAGTTATAAATCACGTGTCACGTCCGGGTCTAAATTTCTAGAATTTATACCTTGATAGTACTATATATTATAATTATTAGGTGTATGATTTTTATTTGGTATTATTATCTTTCTATTTCACGCCCGATGCCGATTGAGGTTATTTAGGGTCGGGTGTGACATCACGTGGATTCGATACCCGGTCTTAACCGGATTATTACTTGATACGACGGGGGTACACTTGCCCCTAAGTAGTGGCGTCTAGTAGAGATAGAGCATTTAGGAAGATCACATCCATAGTCATAACGCACTTATCATAATATACATTTCGTTTTAGAAGCTCTACCCGTACGCGCCCCATCAGCATTCGCCTTTCACTGCCTATATTATGGGATTCAAAACCGATGGCCGTTTCAAATCCTCCAATTTGCCGCAATACAAAAAGGCAGAAAACCCTGAATCACATGTAAGGAAATATAGGGAGCTGATGGACTTATATGGAACAAATGAAGGGATCATTTGTAGAATGTTTTCTACAACATTGACCGGATTAGCCTATGGATGGTTCGAATCTCTAACAGCTGGATCCATAAATAGCTGGGAAGAATTAAGCCGGGAATTCTGTGCAAAATTTGCAGGTAGCATTCCATGCAAGGTGTCTAGCAGAACGCTGTATGATCTGAAGCACAAAGAAGGCGGACCGTTGAGGACCTATATCAATCGATTCAATGACTTGGGCACGGACATGATGGATGTTGACATAAATATGGTGGTAGAGGCCATAATAAAAAACACAAGGTGTAAACGACTGCAAGAAAAATTGGTTATCCATAAACCAAAGACAATGGTGGAGTTAGTAGAACGCTGCAAGAGATTCATGGAGATTGATGACATCAACAAAAATAACGAATCGTCAGTCAATAATTCACTAGAAAGAAGAGATCGTGGAGGATCTGGCAGACACGATAACAGGTGGGTGGATGCTGGATCCTGTAGACGGGAAAACAGGTGGACGGATAACAGATGGGCGGATCACAGAGGCAAACGCCCCTCCAAAGGAAGATCTCATTTCACGCCTCTTAATATCCCTAAAAATGAAGTCTTATTATGGTTAGAGAAGAATAGATTCAAACGAGACATCACATACCCTGATTTCAAAGGAGAGCAACACATCCTAATGGGAAAAAAATGCAAAAGCATATTGCAGGTTCCACAGAAGGTGATAGAAGAAGAGATTGCAAAGCTCAAAAAAGCGGATGCAATAGAAGAAGTAATTTATACTGAATGGTTGGCGAATGTGGTTCTAGTTAAAAAAGCTGGTGGAGCATATAGAATGTGTGTCGACTTCACAGATTTAAATAAGGCGTGCCCGAAAGATAATTACCCTCTGCCATGTATTGGCATTTTGGTGCATGGAACAGCGGGGCATGAAGTAAACTCTTTCTATGAAGTGATAAAAAAGCAGAAATCTTTTGATTGGAACGAGGATTGCCAACAAGCCTTCGAAGGGATTAAGGAGTTCTTGTCTAAACCACTGTTGATGAGTAGACCGACTAAAGGTGAGGACCTTTATTTATACGTCTCAGTCACAGAAAAAGCGGTATGTACGGTCATAATTAGAGAAGAGGGAGGATAGCAATACCCTAAATATTATGTAAGAAGGTGTTGAAAGATGCTGAGACAAGATATTCAAAGCTAGATAAAATGGCATTGGCGGTAGTAGTCACTTCCATCCGCATGTGTCCATATTTTCAAGCACACACCATCATAGTACGAACGGGTATACCAATGAGAAAAGTATTACAGCAACTAGAAACGTCTGACAGGTTGATGGAGTGGTCTATACAGCTAGGTGAGTTTGACATCCGGTACGAAGGAAGGATAGCGTTGAAAAGCCAAATTTTGTCGGATTTTGTTAACGAATTCACAGAGGAATTCACAAACTCACCAAAAGTCAAAAAAGAGGAATGGACAATGCATACAGATGGAGCCTCTTCAGAAAAAGGAGCAGGAGCGGGAGTAGTAATAAAGGGGCCAGAATATGTCCGAGTGTGCTATGCAGCTAAATTAGATTTCTCCGTAACCAACAATGCAGCAAAATACGCAGCCCTGATCCTCGGATTGCAACTACTACAGGAGGTTGTTCCAAAGCATGTAGTGATATACATCGATTCAAAGCTAATGGTGAACCAGATAATGAAGAATTTCCATGTCAAAGATGAAACTCTGATGAGATACGTGGAAGAAGCAAAGCGAATCCTATCTATACTGGAAAGCAAAGATGTGAAATGGGAAATAGTACACATCCCGCGAGAATCAAATACGGAGGCGGATCATCTAGCCAAGACAGCCTCCAGCAAGAGTCCATGGCAAGACCTCACATGTCCATTTGCAATCAAAATGAAACCAGCATTTGATAAAGAGGAGGTGGTGATCGTCCAATTGGCCCAGAATGACTGGAGAGCCGCCATAGTAAAATACCTAGAGGAAGGAATTTGCCTGAACACAAAAATCAGGCCAAGAAGGTGGTCAAGAAAGCCGCCCATTATGCTATTATGGAGGATCAGCTGTACAGAAAGTCATTTAGCAAGCCATGGTTAAAATGTATAACTACAGAAGTGGGACAAAACGTCCTGTGGGAATTACATGAAGGAATATGCGGAGCAAACGAAGCACATGCTACGATCTTTAGAAAGATAAGATTAGCAGGGTATTATTGGCCCACGGCAGAAAAAGACACCAAGAAAATGGAGGAGGAATGCCACAGTTGTCAAATTCACGCAAATGAAACGCATGTGCACAAAGCCCTTCAAAGGCCAATCATGGAAGGCTGGCCATTCGCCACCTGGGGCATCGACAATGTGGGACCTTTCCTGCCCACCAAGAGACAATACAAGTTCGTAATAGTGGCTGTAGATCACTTCACCAAGTGGGCGGAGGCCGAACCTGTTTCTATTATTACCGCTAGGCGAATGATAGATTTCCTCCATGACAATATTATTGGAAGATTTGGCGTACCTCATACAATTGTTACAGACAATGGGACACAGTTCAATTGTGAAGAATTCAAGAAATATTGCTCAGATTGGGGAATCATCAACAACTTCACCTCCATTTATTATCCACAATCCAACGGGATGACTGAGGTTACAAATCGAACACTTGTCAAGGGAATCAAGAAAAGATTGGGAGAAAAGAAGAAATGTTGGGCGGACGAATTAATGTCAGTTTTATGGGCATATCGTACAACCCCTAGGGTGGCAACCGGGGAAACTCCGTTCTATCTCACTTATGGAGTCGAAGCAGTTCTCCCCATCGAAATCAAGAACCCAAGTGGGCGGGTCTCTTTTTATTGCGAGCAACAGAATGACGAAAGGCTTAGAAAAAGTCTGGATGATCTTGAAAGAAAAAGGGATAAGGCTTCTACCAGAATTGCCGCCTACAAACAACGAGTCGCCTCCTATCACAACAAGAACGCTCGCCTAATGGAGCTGAACAAAGGAGATTTAGTTTTGAAAAAGGCAGACAAAATCCAATCGGCAGATGGGAAAGGAAAGTTGGGGGTAACCTGGACGGGCCCATACCGTGTAGCGGTTAAAATCGGAGCCGCCACCTTCAAGCTCGAGGAGATGGATGGAAAGGAGGTACCAAGAACCTGGAACATCCATAATCTCCGCAAATACTTTCAGAAGTAAAAGGAAAAGGGCCTTGAGTACTCTTTTTCCTTAGAATGAGATTTTTTCCCAATGGGTTTTTTTTCTTGTTATAAGGTTTTAATGAGGCTCATAAGAGAGGCCATTCACCATTGTAATAAAGGCAAGCCATTTTTTGCTCAATGAATAAATTGCTATTGAATAATTGATTCTTTGCTTGCATATTTCTTTTTAGCATATAATACATAAATGTCTTCTAACCAAGAGGGAAGGCATAGATTCTCCATTTGTGTTCTCCATTGTTTCTCCCGTAGTGAGATTTTATACAAAGTCATTTTTGTTCTCCATTGTTTCTCCCGTAGTTAGATTTTATACAAAGTCCCTCCGCAACAGGGTAAATTCTCTTCCCCGTGAAGTAATATTTTAAAAGTCCCTTCATAGGGTGGATCCAATTATAAAAAGTCCCGCAACGGATAGACACTTCTTTGCAAAGTGGTCATTTAGAAATTCTATTAAAGGGCGGATACATCCTGCGCAAAGGAAATCCTTAAAAGCTTATCGCAAACTTACTGGGGGACGGCTGGCCACCTACCCCGGGATATGGTGGAAAAGTTTAAACACTTAAAAAAGATCAATAAACATGTGATATGGTGGAATAAGTTTGAAATACTTAGAAAGGGACAGTTCAGGGAATAAGTTTAGACACTTATGTCTCTCCCAAAAAAGCGTATGATCAAGTAAATGCTTAAAGTAAAAGGCATGCATCCAAAGGCAAAAGCTTCTTAAAAAAGCAAGTAAATGTTAAGAAAATGTGCAAAATAATATTGTAGCATTTTTTACATCAAAAAAGACCTTAGACAGTAAGGTCATCAACATTGTCATCAGAAAGAGAGGCGCTTGGATTAACTTCGACGGGCTTCGGGATGGGCTCAAGAGCGAGGTCATATTGGCCTTCTATTGATTCATCCGCCTTAGGGAGATCCTCACCAGGCGCAAAATCACCATCCCTTGCGGCGTCCTTTGTATCAAGAACAACGCCCTCTAAGTCGATGATCTCCCCACTCTTTTTTGGCACAGTAGGAGGAGCAAAGGCTTCCTTGCAAATAATCGCCCTGGCGTCCTCCAAGGAGGCATAATAAACCGCCTCATTCTCAGAAGGCACTTCCACTTGGGGATCATCAATGTCAAACTCTGGGAAATCCCGCAGGAGAGCCGCCAAGATGCGTTCGCCATAGTAATAAGCGCGGAGCCCGCATGACTCCTCTAAGTGTTACCGCTCCTTCTCCCGTCTATCTTGCTCCACCTTCAGCTCCTCAGACAACTTGGCAGTTTCTGAGGTCTTCTCCTCTAACTTCATCTCCAGTTCAGCAATCTTCTCCTTTAAACCGTTCGCCAAAGCGCTTACCGCCTGAGCATCAGACCTGGCAATAGAGGCTTCATCCTCTAACTCCTTGAGGCGGGCTTCATTCACTGTGTTTATAACGATGCCCGCCTTAACAACATTACAATGATCAATGGTCTGAAACAAATAAAAACAAGCAAGTCAGAGAAGAAAATTATGAAAATCACCAAGATCAAGAATATCATGTACCGCTAAAGCTCGACGCTTGATCATCTTGAGGTGGGTTAGGGTTTTATACTTTGCCCTTGTCTCCAAAACATTTGGAAGCTTGCCAATAGCTTCCTCAATATCATTCATTATATGGTCTGAAGCCAGGACCAGCTCGGGGTCGTAGGTGGATAACCAATAACCTCCAAGGTCAGGCTTTGAAGACTAAAAGTCTAATCGAAAAACAGATTAAGACAAAGGTAGATCCCTACATTCTTTATAAAGAACACACCAAGAAAAGAAAGCTTACCTGGGAGAAAGAAGATAAGAATAATGAAACCTTTGGAGCTTTCGTCGGGATCATTAGTTGACCCGATCCGCCAGCGTGCGAAACTTGCCCTTGAAGAGGACAGTCCGCCTTGGACTTTTTGGAAAGAGGATGGGTTTAAGCCTCAGAAGCAGCATGACGCTTCCCATCCTTCTTACTAAGTGCAGCATTTGCCTTTTACTGGGCGACCAAAGCAGCTTGAAGTCTTCGCCTCTCTGCAATAACATCCTTGGCGTTAATTCTCCCACTGCAAGAAGGGGCGAAAGACAGAATAAGTTAATAAGGCGGATCGAAAGAACAGAAACTACCTTCAAAAGCTTTGAAAGAAGTGTAGCAGATCTTGCCATCCTGCAACGTCACTAGGGGCTCGCAAGATTTCATGATAGCCAAGGCTTGATCGTACGCCCAAAAATCATGCTTGAGGGATCGAAGAATCCGCAGGGTATTTTTCTCCTCCTGGCTAAGGTAAAACTTTTGGTTCGCCCTCTCTTTTGGTTTATAGTTCCATCCATCAGGAAACCCCAAAGGTACGCCTTCCGTTATCTTCACAAAGAAAAATCTTTTCTCCCAACGGTGGACATTCGACATCTTACTATGAAAAGGCGAATACCCTTTCAATTTAGAAAAGGTAATATGACTCTCCACTCCGCGCTTTGACATGGTGTGAAGAGTTTGGAAAACACGAGGGCTTAGAATTAATCCCAGATTCGCCGCAAGATAAGTGTCAAGTACTAAGTCTAACCACCCATTTAAGTGTAGTTGGCAAATAGGGATGTAAAAAAAAAATTCAAGAATGTCCCTAATCATCTGGGGGACCGGATAACTAAAGCCCCTCTCAACATGGCTCTGGTAAACTGCAAAATAACCTCTATGAGTAGATGTAGGTCTTTGATAAGGTGTAGGAACCAAGCAAGAAGCTGCTCGGAGCTAAGGGTATAAGGATTGAAGGGTTATTAGAAGAGTGAAATTAAAGTTGGAAGAGGTTACCTCAATCTTAGGGGATTTTACCCCTTTCTTTTTAGGAGCAGAAGAACTGGCTTCCTCCCCTGAGGCAAGGTTTTGGGCCTTCATGGTCGCAATGGGAATAGAAAGCGAAGAAGGAACCAAGGAGGAGTTTAAATTCAAACTCGAAGTTCTCTCAAAAGAAGAAGTAGTAGATGAAAGAAGCATTAAATAAACCAAATTTCAAGAAAGAGCGAAGAAATTGCAGCGAGAGTATGAACTTACATGAAAAATCGAGAGGTAGAGAGAGGGATTAAGCTTCTGCAGATAGTTGAAAATAATTGAAGGAAATGAAAGAAATTGAAGGGAAACCTTTTCTACTTAGTGAAATGATTAAGTAGTTTAGAAATTCGCGTCAAGAACTGCCACCTGTAAAAATATCATTGGCATAGATAGAGGTGTCTGTTAGGCGTAATAAATCCCATCGGCATGCGGGGGAGCTGAGAAGTCCTAAAGAACTCGAAAGGCCATTTAGGGGGGCTTCTGATAATACCCACCATAAAACAAGGAGGACTAAGCTGAAGATATTCCCTCACGAAGAGGGCTTGAAGGGAAAAAGGCAAGATCAAGACCCGCCTCCTAGGCGTATATGCCGTACAGATGGAAATACGGTGTCGTCTCATAAGTCCCCCTTATGATCCGCCACACAACACATAGTGGGAAATACAGTGTCCTCTCATAAGTCCCTCTTATGATCCGCCACACAACACATAGTGGGAAATACGGTGTCGTGCCATGGATTCTTACAAGGATCCGCCCCTTTGAGAAGAATATAGGATCTGCCTCATATGACGATCCGCCTTTATGAAGAAACAAGCAGCTATACGGCGTAACTCACTAGCATTAAACCAACATTGATGTATCCTAAAACCTGTAAGATCTCGGAGGTTAGAGGATGGAGTTAAGCTACATTAAAAGAGCATTACTCTTCATTAAAAGGGCATTAAGAGAAGGTTATTACAGTTATCACTTAAACCTATATAAATACCCATGTAACATGACAACAAAGGTACACTTACACACTATTATCAACCCTGCTTTGTCATTACAGTTTATTCTCTTAATAAGTTTACTGACTTAGGCATCGGAGTGCCCCCGATCGATCCCAACGACGCCTCACATGAACGCTTTACGGTGTTGTTAAATCTACTGAATATCATTTACTTATTCAACTATAAAATATTTTCTTCTCTAATATTATAATCGCATACTCCGATTTTGGTCGTTTTACTTTTTTAAGATGCGTGTAACATATCTTCCACATTTAACTTACTTTTTTCCAACCGAGTGATTAATTGATTGCATTTTATGCAAGTTCAGGGGCTAACTGAATATTTTATGCAAGTCAGTGGGCAAATAATGTATGAGCATCTCAAATAGACTCTTAGTGCACTTTCTAAAAATAATATAAATAATTGACTCTTAGTGATTTAAGAGTGACTAAGATATTTCATCTCCAACAACACTCCTTATTTATTATTTTATTATTAAAATTATTATTTGTTGTTATATTTACCAATAGTGTGAGGAGAGAGACTCATCAATAATAAATTATTAATAAAAAATGAAGTTAAAAAGACACTAAGAGGTGGAGAGATGCTTTCTATTAATAGAGAGGATGAAGAAGCTCTTAATAATTTGAGGAGCCACTAAGAGGCTGTTGGAGCTGATTTTTTATTCTTCCTCCTCAAATTTTAACTTAAGAGCCAACTTAAGAGGTTGTTGAAGATGCTCAAAGCCTTTAAATAACCATGGAAACTAACTAAAAGTTTCCCATAAACTAAAAACAAACCCACCAAACTAACTAATAACTTAATCAGCTGACTGATCATATTTGACTTTAACTGGAATGGAATAAATAACCTCATATTAATACTTCTTTTTCGGAAAAAGGAAAAGGATATACTCTCTTTTATACCAGGTGTATTTAGAATGGAGTTGTGACACGTTACACGCTCAACCGATTGATTGAAAGTACTCCTTTCATTCTGAAATATATATCGTTGTTTAAGACAAAATTTTATAAATTAAGAAGTCATTAAATAAGGTTTAAAAAATAATATTACTCTATAATTTTTTCTGTAATGACTAATTCTCATACAATATTCGCTCTCTTTTAATTAATTGCAATACAATTAAAATAAATAAATTTGTAAAGTGACACAATCTTCTTTCTATTCTCATCCAATATTCTCTCATAATCTTTTCATATTCTTTGAAAGGTGCGTTGTCAAAAGGAAAATTTTTAGTAAGGACAAAATTGAATAAATGAGTAAAATTGAATATGAACGATTTATAATTAAACGCTATATAATTAAGAATGGAGAGACTATTATATAACCGTGCAACGCAATTTCAACCGGTTACACAGAATTTAAGTATTTAAGTATATATAACCGTGCAACGCAATTTCAACCGGTTACACAGAATTTCAACCGGTTACACAGAATTTAAGTATCATATATATTTATTAATCATTCAAAAAGTAGGAAAGGCAATTAAGCTTTTTAAGGGAAATAAATCGGTTGTTTTATGGGTGAGACCAGCATTACTAAAGGGGTCAAATACATAAAAATCATAATTAAATACAAAATTACAACTAACTCATATCATCAAACTTAATTCTTAATATATTATTATTTTTTTATATATTATAATTTTACACTATAATTTAAAAAAATATAGACTCCAATTTATAAATTATAAACCCTAGAAAATATATTCTAGATTTCTAATTTATAAATTCCAATCTTTAAAATATATTAAAAAGTACAGATTTTACTAGTTTGACATGATCTAAAATTATGACTTGACATAGTTGTAAATAATTTTTAAAATACGAATTTCTGTGTAATTAGTCTAATTGGGCTTATAATGGGCTTAAATATGTACTTGGACTCAGTAAATTGGGCTTATTATTTGTGATGAGAACCGAAGGATTACAACCTTATAAATGGGCTTCGTAGATTATTTATTAATGGGTCAAATACATGAATATCATAATTAAGTATAAAATTACAACTAAGTCATATCACCAAACTTAATTCTTAATATGTCGTTATTCTCTATATATTATGATTTTATACCATAATTTAAAAATTCTTGACTCCAATTCATAAATCATAAACCCTCGAAAATATATTCTAGACTTCTAATTTATAAATTTTAATCCTTAAAATATATTGAAAGTACTGATTTTACTAGTTTGATATAATCTAAAATTATGACTTGATATAGTTGCAAATAGTTTTTAAAATATGAATTTCTGTGTAATTTTCCCTTTATTAATTGCACCTTTTAACAAAACTTGTTTTCATTAAAAAAAAAAAAAAAACAAAACTAGTTTAAAAGATAAAAATATTTTTAAATATTATTTCTACAAAAATAAAATATCAAAACTAAATTTTTTATTGTTATAAAATTATACCAAATATTGATGTAGTCTGTAAATATTTATCAAGAAAGTACATAAACTGGTCATTTGTGGAACTTTTATATAGGCATGTTCAAGGGCCGGGCACAACGGGCTTTATCTAAAACCCAGGCCCAACTTAGCTTTCTGTTAATTTAGGCAGGTTTGGTCGGGGTGGATTCGGACTCAAAATTCAAATCCCAAACTCAGTCCATATATGCTCACCTATATATATATATATATATATATATATATATATATATATATATATATATATATATATATATATAATTTTTACTAATAAAAAATAAAATTTATACTTAAAAATAAATATTAATATATAAATATATAAATTTATTAATTAATATTAATAGACGGGTCAGTCCGTGTTATTTTTATAAATCTCAACTCCGTCCAAAAAATAGGTGGACTTTAACGGGTCTGGACCTGAAGACAATTTTTCTTGTACAAACTCGGCCCAACGGACACGGGCTTGGACGGACCGGGCAGGTACCCAAACCCGTGAAGAGGTCTACTTTTATACAAGATTTTATTACTGCAGTTATTTTAAGATTTAAAAAGAAAAATATTTTATATAATTTCCTTTATATAATATTAGTTTGGACTTAATAACTAGAAAAATAAATTAAAAAAAAGTGCTATAGACCCCAAATCCACTTCCAAAAATTAGATTTTATATTATTATTATTATTATTTAGCTATATTAAATAATTTTATATTTATATTTTTTAGATAGTACATATATTATACTTGAATTTATAATTTTTTTTTTTGCTTAGTAACAAATATAAAATACAAAAAAGTATAAATCCGTTTAATTTATGATTAATGATGTCCGTCTGACTGCCGCCTGGTGCCACCCCCGGCCGCCTTACATAAATTTTTTATTCAATAAAATTTATTTTTGAAAAATGTTTCGAATTCATAAAAGGCAATATATAAAATGCAATGAATGGTTAAACATAGAGAGTCCATGGTCTTTTCTGTGGCTACTTTAGGGACCAAAAGTGCAATTAATTAGGTGAAAAAGAAAGTTTATGACAGAAAATGATAATTGTTCATTCCAATTATAAAAAGAAATTCAATGCTATACACTTTAGTCCATTCACGAAAATGACCACTAGCATTATTATTTTCTTTTTCAGAAAAAATTAAATTAGCTGAACTAGTATATATATATATTAGTAGAAGTTAATTTTTTTAACAATTGATAAATTATCATTCAACTAAAATTTAAATTAATTAATAATTAAGATTTGAAGAATAAGTTTTATTACTTAAAAAAAGTATTTGTTGTTTTCCTGTTTGCTGTTACGGTTTGCTGTTTGCCTTTCGGAAAGACTGCTTTTCAAAAAAGCAGGGATTCTCTACTTTTGTAAAAAGCTACTTTTCAGCTGTAAAACGCAAACAAGATGTGTCTAACTGAACACCTAAAAATCTGCATTTTAAAATGAAAAGGCAAACAGAAGGTGAAATGTAGGTAACCAAATACCCCCTAAGTTTTATTATTTCTACACTTTAATCTTGAACCGAATATTTTAGATACATGTATTGTGTTTTGTTGGAAGCAATCACAAAATAAGAATAAATTAGACATGTTTATGAGCAAATATAACATTTTCGGTGATTATCCGGTTATATTGACTACATTCATCGGTTATTATTAAGTTCATATATTCAGATTATGAGGGTGTTTGCTTGCTTATTTTTCACCACCTGTTTTCCTTGTCACTTTGAAAATGAGAATTTTAAGTGTTTGATTAGATATCTTCTGTTTACCCTTTCTAGCTGAAAAGTAACTTTAAAAATAAAGAATCTCTGCTTTTTAAAAAAACAACTTTTTAAAACAACAAACGGCAAACAACAAACAACCACTACAAAAATAATGGGCTTTGGCAGCTCTTTAGTTGCAGCGGTTTATAAAACCGTCCCTTGGGCTGTCTTAGAAGCCCACTACATAATTTGCCCAAGTTTAGTCCTCCTTCAAATATAAACCCTAAGCGAAATTATCTGGATCCAATTCTGGCCTTCCACAGAAGAAACCAACGGCCACAACAGAGCCCACTCTATTACTCCACAGCTAACCATGGAAACGAGTCGGAGCCAGGCGAGCCATGGCAGTTTTTCTCTCCACCGTTTTCTTCCCAAATATTTCCCGACCTACGGTCGCCACCACCGGTAAGACTTCGATACCTATTTTTGTCTCTAATTCGACGATCGACCTCCGTAGACCAACTAAATTACTAACCGCGCGTCAAAGCCTCGTCGTCTAGTCTTATTATTGAAAGAAGTTTTGATCAATCTATGCTTGATTTTCAATTAATAGCTGATTATATGAGCTTGTCTGATAGGAATTGACTATTCGGGTTAGGTGGATGAGGATTCCCCGAATTTACTGAATACTGTGAAAGTGTTTGATTTGGATGGAAATGGAATTCCTATTTCTGATATCTGGAAAGATTGGAAAGCTGTTGCCATTTTGAGTAAATTATGTTTGGTTTTAGCACTAATTTGAGGCTTAATTAGGCATATTAATTCCATCTTATATTTTCTGTTGGTTTTTCAGTTGTGTTTCTCAAACGTTCTGATTATCTTGCTTCCAATAAGGTTGAGCTGTAGCCGATTATCTGAGCTTGAGTTGATGGCGGTCTATATGCGAGGATCTATTTAGATTTGCTATGTTTAGATTTGATTGTTATTTGGAACTTATCTTAATTTAGCTTATGAATTAACCTATTATTATTGGAGTTGCAATGTATTCTAATTGCCAAACTAATGTCTATGTTTTGTTAGCTGTATTTTCATATTCCGATGATATCAAGTATATTGATCAACAAGGTATTTCTTTGTAATGTATCTAATAGTTGTGGAATAAGTTCATGGCATTTTCTGCCCTGCTATATTTTATGGAGTTTTGAACCCATCAGATTGTGGACATGATTATGTTTTATGGTTTTGCTTATGAAATATAAGGATAAGTTCAGTGTCTACAAATTTGGTTTCAAATGTTATGTTTTGTTGCATTAACTTGGCTTGTAAATCTAGGATCTGATGCTTTTGAGATTGACAAATTGGTGTGAGCACTCTATGTTGTAATGAGTGTTTTAGGTGCTAATATGTCTTCTTATTGCTATGATATAGGCAACTAGCTTTTTATACAGGACAAAGAGGTATGAATCACTACAAAAAAAGAGGGCTTTAGCAGACCGCGTCAGCTAAATGTTATTTCATCTGAAGTGGTATTTATGCCCACAAATCTTATTGTTATGGGTTTATCAGTTTAAGATTGTTCTTGTGTGTAATTCAATCTGTGTTTTTAAATGAAATCAGGTCCCTTTGCTGGCATATTTCCTTGAGAAGTGGGAGAAAGATGAAAATGTACAACTTATATTAATCAAGGTTAGTTCTACTTCCTTACATGTAGACAGCTGAATCAGCTTTATACTGAGCTTGTACTATTCCTATTAATCATGGTTAATTCAATCTGAGTTTAATGTTGTGCATGTGAAACCATATAACAACCTCTTATTAGTAAAATAATTTTGTCCTGTTCCTTGGTCAAATTCAGCATACGTACTCTGATTTTCATTAAAGTGCATTTCTCATTATACCAGCTCTGTTGAATGATTTTATACATTGCACCGCTGATGGAGTGGCTACATTTTTGGACTTTTCCTAATATCTATATGAGGATTCTCTTGACGGTTCTCCAATGTACTCGTTCTTCTAATACCATCCACATGTTAGCTTTGAGCATCACCATGATCACAGTAATGAGAATCACGGCTTGAACCTTTCAAGAAGCATAACATGTGTTAGTCTATCCGCATTAACAGTATCCTTTCTTGTTAATACTATGATTGGGGATATTAAGGACTTCCCTTTGTGCTTGGATGGAGACCTGTAAGTTGTGTGTCAACTCATCCACTTTGAATTTCTTCAATTGGTGCAAAGAGAAAAATAGAAAATTTGGAAGTTGAGAGGGAAACAAGACGTGAACCCTTAAGGCATATCTCCTCAACTTCTAGTTTAATTGGTCAACCTAGGTAGACTGTCAAATTTCTGGTCGTTTTTAATTAACATATATGGTCTTATGATTTTCTTTTTTTTCTGATTGCAGGATTTGAAATTGCTTTAAGCATATCACATTCGATTTCTCACATTATGATCGACTTCAATGGAATTTTTTGGGTAAGATAAATCCCATATTTGTTTAGATATGTGAGAGTTTCTCTTGTAGGTGTTATTCCGGCTTCATGCTCATCTGCTTGCATAAAGGCAAGTCAGTTTTTCCCTGAGTTCTCAATTGTGTAAGTCTCTGTTCTGAATTGTCATACATTGATATTTCTACCAGCCTTTCTATTTGGTGACTGGAAGATATTTGTATTCCTTACTAGTCTACATTCTACATTTACATGATTCAGATACTCAAACAAGAACTTATCTTTTGGAGTGGTTGATCTTAGACTCTTCCCAGATGCAGCATACCATGATGGGACCTTGTAGTTATAGGAGGCAAACTACAAGGATGGGTATATATATGATCTTAGACATTTCGTGCTGTTTGGTGCAATTATAGTGACCTGGGTATATATATGAAGCCAGGTATATATAACAAAGGGAAGCACAGCATTGGCTGCCAAAGAGCTCGTGATGTTGCAACATTGGAACTAAGAGGCAATGCCATTAGTGTCTAGGTTTCCAATACGTACGGATGGAGGATCGACAATTTAGAAACAAGAGGGATCTCATGTAATGGTTTTATTTTGATATTTAAATGACATTAGTGTTGCAATATCAAGCTAGTGATATTGAAATGACATACTTCATTAAATTTAGTGTTTTTTAATTTTAGAATCATGTATTGAATTTACTAATATATCAAAAGTTGAATTTTTTGATATTATATGTTCTTTTTGAATTGATTTGTACAATTAAATTAATCAATAATTATTGTAGGTAGCAAATTCAAATGTAAAAAGTAGTATATATAATAGATGATGCATAAATTATGTTGGGGCGGTTTTAACTGCCCCTAGAGTCAAAAGGGATTCTAGAATCAGGTGTAGGGGCGGTTAAAACCGCCCCTATAAATTCGTCGCTAATTTTTAGTCTACCCCGTCGGTAATGATTTTCGTCGCTAATTCGTAGCTCCGGTCCCCTTTGGCGACAGTTTTGGGGCGGTTTGTAAAACCGCCCCTAGACCTTGTAGGGGCGGTTTTAACCGCCCCTACAAGTGAAAAAAACTGCCTCTATAGGCAATTTTTGTTGTAGTGAACAAACAACAGGTAAGCCAAGCAGACTCTATATCTATTCGTATTCATGGGTTTGGTTACTATCCGGCCCACGTGCAATAGGCCGGGTTTGAATAAAAAAATACTTTAAATTTGGACCGATTCAAGCTCATTAAAGCCCGCTAATATCTAAGGTGGACCTATGTTTTGTAAAAATAGCATGACCGATCAAGCTCGGGCCATCCTATTAATTTAATTATTAAATTTATGTATTTATAAATTAAATATTTATATTTTAACTATAAATTTTATTTTGTATTATTAAAAATAATATTTTAAATGGACTTATTTAGGTTTGGCTTGAATTTGATTTTTAAGCCTAAACCAGCGCAGTCCACCTCAATCCCGCCTTAAATATCAATAGGATGAGTTGGGTTTGGGTTAGGCAGTTTTTGTAAGAGCCTAATGGTTCAGTCGGAGCCCGACCCATAAACAAAGTTACCTAGATATATATGGACTTTAACGGACCTTGATTGGGCTCAAACTCATTTTTCCGTGTTTAGACACGGGTCTGGATGGACTAAATGAGTACTCGGGTTTATTAACAGGTAATAAAAAAACTCAAAATATTCTACCAAAATATTGCAAATCTCTTTCAATTAGTAAACTTACATAAAGTGGAGAGATTTAATTACACTTAATTAGAATAAAGTACAAATTTATTTATAAAAAGATAGATCCTAATACCAACTTCATACACTAAACTTCCTAACTAAAATACATAGGAAAAAAAAAAACTATAATTAATAATAAGTGACGGAGCCAGAAAAGAGGGTTTAAGCGTACAATTACAACAACTCCAGACCCTCATTTAAAACCACTTCTCTCTGATAATCGGGGATGCAACGGACCCGCGCACTCCTCCATCCGCCACGAAACTAACATATCTCTATACTTGCAAACCCAAAGGAGAAGTATCCAAAGTTTTCCCCTCAATTTCAACACAACCCTCATTAATTCTAATAATTTCCTTCTTATAAATAAACCTACTTGAAGCCCACAAAAAGGCAGCTAAATTAAGTGTAGAAATAACCAATAAAAACCCATAATAATAATCCAAGTGACAATTATTCAAATTGTTCCCAATCCAACTTTTCCCCCCATTTTTTCCAGTAATTTTATCAACAATTGTCACCAAAAAACTGTTCAAAAAATTCCCAACTCCAATCCCACTTGTGAAAAAAGTAGTCCCCAAACTTTGCATATCTTCAGGAGATTGATCATAGAAAAACTCAAGCAACCCAATTGCATTAAAAACATCAGCAACTCCTAGAAGAACATA